>NC_056745.1:1114483405-1114765905 GCF_019279795.1 Protopterus annectens | reverse complement strand
CTTAAGCTCAATGGCAAAAAATGTGTCGTCATCCCCTTTGGGAAAAACCCGGTTCCTGTGAATTACCACATTGATGGTAGTCCACTGAACACAGAAGGCGTTATAAGAGATCTGGGAACACAGGTTGACAGCAACCTCTCTTTTGATCACCACATTGCCACTGTGATCAGAAAGTCCTTCTATGTGGCACATGTCATTACTAAGGGTTTTGCATCCAGGAAGAAAGAGATCATTGTCTCCCTCTACTCTTCCCTCATTAGGCCAATCATTGAGTACAATGCCCCATTTGGCATGTACCTCACTAGACACCTGCAACAACTGGTGAGGCCGCAAAAGTACCTCACAAAGAGGATCCTATGCCTTAAGCACTAATCCAGGCCTTCTTAAAAGTATTCAATTGTATTTATTACTGCTTGGTAGTAATCTGATTAAAGTGTAGCTATTATTCTAAGCCTTTTGGTTTAAGCACTTGGGCTTCAGACCAGTTGTTTTACATAAAGAAGGCTTGTGGTCTGCACTGTTGTGGCAGGACAGGTAGCTTACATCCTTCTAAGTTGGGAACTGCCGATTGAAGGCTCAGTGTCTGTTATTCCAAAAGTGTATTAGTTCTGATTTAAGTACTTTGGCTTAAGGCCAGTCATTTTAATTAAGAAGGTTTGTAGTCTGCACTCTTGTGGGAGGAGAGGCTGGATTCTGCTCTTCTGAGCTGGGAATTTCTGGTTAGAGGCATAGTGCCTGCATATTTGAACTGTTTCTTATTGAAATTGGTGTGCCTTGTTTGCTGTCGCATAAACTAGATTTAGGCCTGCTGAATCTAGCTTTGTTTGTATAACTTGAGCACTAATCCAGGCCTTCTTTGCTGGAGAAGGTTCCCCTGCACCCTAGTGGCAGGAGTGTGCAGTTAGAACTTGTCTGATTGAAGACTACAGGAACAGGGCTCAGTTTTGAGATTTTTTACTGGTTAATTGGGTAATTTGTTTAAAAGCCTTTTCTGATTGCTTGTAGTCATCTAAAGCTGTTTTAAGTATATTTTTTTTAGTTTGTAGTCATTTAAAGCTGTTTTAAGTGCATTTTTTACTGTTTTTGCCTTATCTTTTCAAAAAAAAGTTTTCCTTGTTTCCCACCTTTCTAAGCTAGTATAGTCCAATTTTCAGGCTAGTGATGAATTCAGGGCTGTGTTACAAGTTTCTGAGTTGCCCATACCTTATTTGGATAGAAGGAGGTTTCTCTGTTCACCTGTGAGAGAGTGAGCTTTAAGCAGCCATCTGTCCCTGGAAGAGTGTTTCTAGCCCAGAAGTTAGTAGTTTATAGACCACTTTGGGCTAATTTCTATATCTTTCATTTACCTGCTATAAAAACCACATTCACATGGTTTTGCACGTCTGGGCAGTGTCGGTTTGCTAGGGCTAAATTATTCCCAGCTCCACCAAGTCTCCTCTTCAGTTTTTCCCTTGAAAGTAGTCTCTCAACCTACGCACTTAAAAAGCATCCTACAGTCCAGCACTTGCTCAGACCTAATAGCATGCACTAATATACCCCGACACATAACTGCCCAGCGGGGCAAGGCTCATTATTCACCCCTCACCAACCAAGTGACTAAGCAGCTCACCCTACTATTCAGGCATGACCAATTTCAGGTATACTCTCCAGTCCAGCTGGTGAACCTGGGTATCCTGAGGCAATTTTACAACTGCCTCATGCACACAGACAACCCTCTCCTCCTACCACAAAACATTAACATATGCGAGATATGCAATTAAATAGTTAAATTGGAGGCTATGCTCTCTCCACCCAAGACTGGAACAGGCAGTCATGAGGAGAAGTTTAACACTTGCACCACACCTCCAACCTCACATAGACATACTAAACCAGCACTGGCAAAAAATACACATAAATACACAAAATCATACTCAGAGACTCTAAATAAAAACCTGCAAAAGCATCAGAGACCTCCAAAGCAGACACCCAAAAAACCTGCACCTCCCATCATAAACCCGACAACACATAAAACACAAAATCAGTGTGCCACACAATCACAGCCCTTAAGGTGAAATAACATACCTAACACACTAGTAATAGGCGACTCTATAGTTGGGCACACTGACATCCCACTCACTAAGCTGGACAAGGAGATGGTTACTGTTAGCTGCCTCTCGAGAGCCAGAATCCGCCACATAACACAAGCACTCAGGTCACTCAGGAACAAGTACAAATATGACTCTGTCATTGTTCATGTTGGTGTGAATGACCTGAGATGTACTTCCCTGGACTACATGAAAAGAGACATGGAAGAGCTCTCTGATCATGTAGCCTAGGCGGGTATGACCCTGACCCTGAGTAGCATCCTGCCCTCACCAAGAATGATACCGCAGTATAACGAAAAAATTATCAGTTTCAACAATTGGCTAAGCTTCTGGCATCATTCAAAGGGGATCCAGTGTCCGTCAGCCTGGGATGACATAATCAACAAGCCTTGTTGCTTTGCAAGAGATGGCTTGCACCTGTCACCCCAAGGCTTTCGAATATTGGCCAAGGATCTTGCTGCCCCCATAGTGCCTTTTTTAGGCAAGGCTCATAGGTTCATAGGTAGGTACTAGACTTTCGGCCCTGGGGCCTATACAAGCCCAGCCAAAAAGGTACCCTGGCTTTTGCCACCCAAGAAAATTATTTTCCTGTGCCACTGTCGAGCAGTGCCACAGAGGTGATCCCCGGGGTGAATTTCCTTTTTCCCATCCAATCATCAAGATTTTTCTTGAAGAGTGCTAATGAGGAGCTTTGTTTGATATAGATAGGTAGTTTATTCCAGAGTATGGGAAGTGTCTGGGACAGGAATCTATCCCTCCGGCATGTTCTGTTTATTGTGGTGACAAGGTTTAGGTCCCTAGAGCGTATAGCTCTGAGGGATTGGGATTTCTTTAAGTGGAGCATGTTCAACAGCTCTGACTTTGACATGGTTTTGTATGTTAGGCAGAGATCACCTCTGAGTAGGCGATATGCAACGGAGTAAAGCTGGAGTTTTTTGAGACGGTCTGCGTAGGGCATCTGTTTGAGGCCGGCAATCCTCTTTGTGAGGTATTTCTGTGGCCTTTCCAGTTGTTGTAGATGTCTTGTGAGGTACATACCAAAATGGGCGTTGCACTCTATAATGGGTCTAATGAGTGATGAGTAGAGGGGAACAATGACCTTTTTGTTTCTTGATGAGAAACCTTTTGTGATGAGGTGTGCCACGTAGAAGGATTTCCTGACTACTGTGGTGATGTGATTATAAAAGGAGAGACTACTGTCCACCTGTGTCACAAGGTCTCTTACCACACTTTCGGTGTTAAGTATACTACCGCCTATGTTGTAGTTCATGGGTACAGAGTTTTTACCAAAGGGGGTGACAGTGCATTTTTTGGCATTGAGCTTGAGGCCATGGCTTTGACACCAGGCATCTGTCTCACTGAGGCCCTTTTGTAGGATGTCCACATCGTTAGTTTCGATTATGGCTCCTAGTTTGCAGTCATCTATGAACTTCATTAGCCAAAGACTTTCTGTGTTAGCCTGTACTTCGGAAAAGTAGATACCAAACAGGAGAGGACCCAGGACTGAACCCTGTGGTACTCCACTTGTCACTGGTCTGAAGTAGGATTTGGAGTCTGCTACTTTCACAGTGTGGGTTCTGTTAGTGAGCCAGCTGGCAACCCATCTTGTGACATAGGGATTTATACCTAGTTTAGTGAGTTTATCTATAATTCCAGAGTGGGGGATGGTATGGAAAGCCTTGGCAAGATCTAGATATGCTGTGTGAACCACCGTACCCTTGTCTACGGCTTTGGTGACTGCTTCAAAGAAGTCTATCAGGTTTAGGAGACATGATCTGCCTTTTACAAACCTGAACTGGGTGGGGTCCAGAGTTTGGAGATTACCAATGTCTTTGTTTATAATTTCCATGATGATACGTTCCATGGCCTTGCAGACCAGGCTCATCAGGCTAATGGGGCGGTAGGTCCCGGGGTCCGTGGTGGCTCCCCCCCTTGTGGAGTGGGATAACCGTCGCTGTGCGCCATTCAGCAGGCACAAAGCCTGAGGTGAGGCTATGATTGAACATGGTACTTAGGTGGGGTGCCAGTTAGTTCTGTAGTTCATGTAGAACGCAGCCTGGGATGTTGTCTGGTCCCATGGATGCTGTGTTCCTGGCTTTGGAGAGTGTGGTTTTTACCTGTGCAGCCATGATTACAGGAACTTTGCATTCTTCTGGTATAGAGATGGGCTCTTTAGGTGAGAGGGGGGTAAAGTTAGCACTGAACCTATCTGCCAGGATGTTGGCAATATCAGTTGGGTCTGTATATTTAGTGCCATTGTGCTGTAACTCAGAGCAGATCTGAGTGTTGCCATTGAGATTCTTGACATAGCTATAGAATGCTTTGTGGTTGTCTTTAGAATCAGTAACGATTTTGTTTTCGTAACTAGCTTTGGAGGATTTTATCAGGGATCGCAGCTTCTTACTGAGGCTCACCAGGGAGCTCCTCCACTCGTGGGATTTTACTCTCTTTTGCAACAGTTTCTTCCTTCTGTTTTACAGTTTGTTTATGGCAGGGGACCACCAGATTGGCTTCCTTTTTTTGGAGGATAGCTTCTTGGTTCTGTTTGGGATAGCATGATCCATGCACTCATGTAAGTGATTATAAAGTGCAATTGTGTAGGATTCAGTAGTCGTAACTGTATTGTCCATCTGCATGGGTGTCATGAAGTTCACCACTTCTGTCTTAAAAAGCATGAAGTTGGCTTTGGAGAAATTTTTTTACCATGGTTTCCTTAATGGGGGGTGGGGGCAGGATGTGGATATCTAGGGTAATTAGCTTATGGTCGGATCGAACCAATGAGACGTTGACTTCAGGTGTGGAACACCATTCACTCATGTTGGTAATGACTAGATCTAGGATATTGTTGCCCCTGGTGGGGGTTTGGATAAGTTGATCCAGGGCATTGGAGTTTATGAATTCCAGAAAGCATTGAGTGAAGGAGTTGGTACATGAGTAGTTTTCCCAGTTAATGGTGGGGTAGTTGAAATCGCCCATTATTAGGGTGTTTGTTTGAACCCTAATATTTTCCAGTATATCAAGAAAAGAGGAGTGGGAATCCTGGAGCATGGTGGGTGATCTGTAGCATGCTACAATTTGGATTGCAATTTTGCCCAGAGTTAGTTGCACTTGGATAACCTCGGCTGCATTATGCTGAGCAACTAGCCTGGAGGTGTAGATATCCTTAATGAATATGGACACACCTCCACCTTTGGTGTTCTGGTCCAGGTTACATGGCCGAAAAGTGTGGTATAAGTTATAGCCTGGTAGTGCAGGGGTGCTCTCTGGAGCCTTGAACCAGGTCTCACTCACTGCACAGATATTGATGTTCTCCATTTTAAGGAGTGCCTCAAGGAGTGCATTTTGAGATTTAGACTTCTAGCATTGAGTAGCATCACCCTCAGTTTTTGCTTGCCTGTTCCTGTTACGGTGGTGAATTTGTCATTTGAACCTTGCCTAAAAAAGGCACTATAGGGGTGGCAAGAACCTTAGCCAGTATCCGGAATCCCAGGGGTGACAGGTGCAGGCCATCTCTGGCAAAAAGTCAAACCCACCTCTGTAAACAGCACAAATAAAAAAATGAGGGTTATGCTACTCAACGCCAGGAGTTTAAATCTCAAAATGCACATGCTCAAAGCACTCCTCAGTATGGAGAATGTTGACATCTGTGCAGTAATTGGAACCTGGTTCAAGGCTCCACAGAGCACCCCAGCACTACCAGGCTACAACTCATACCACATATTTTGGCCACAGAACATGGACCAAAACACAAAAGGAGGGGGTGTATCCATATTCATCAAGGATACCTACACCTCCAGGTTAGTAGCGTAGCATGATACCTCTGAGATCATCCATGTGCAACTAACATTGGGCAAATCTGCAATGCAGACACTGTGTACTGATCACCCTCCATGACCAAGAAACACCACTCTGCCTTTCTGGAGACACTGGAAAACATGAAGATCCTATCAAACACCCTGATATTGGGCGATTTCAATTACTCTACTGTTAACTGGGAAAACTACTCAAGTACAAACTCCCAGGTCCAGTGCTTCCTGGAATTTATCAGCTCAAATGTCCTGGATCAGCTGGTAAACTCCCCTACCAGAGGTGAAAATATATTGGACCTGGACATCACCAACATGGGCGAAAGGGGTTCAGCACCGGAGGTCAATCCGTCACTGGTTAGATCAGACCAAAAACTAATCACTCTGGATGTCCACACCACACCACCACCCCCAACCAAGGAAACCACAGTGAATAACTTTTCTATAGCAAACTTCACCTTACTTAAGACAGCAGTGGTAAGTTTCCACCCCCCCATGCTAAAGGATAAGTGTCCAAGATGCAGGAATCTTTACAAATGCACTCTGAGCACCTACAAGGATGCATGGATCGTGCCATCCCTAGCAAAACCAAGACTCACTCCCCTAAGAGAAGGAAACCAGTCTGGTGGATCCCTGCCATAAACAGGCTATACAATAGAAGGAGGAAATTAGTTTAGAAAAAAAGCAAATCCCAAGAAGGAAAGACACTGTTCAACCTCAGCCTTTCCACAGACTACGTGCCCATAGAATGGTGCACAGCAATGGTTATTCTACTCCACAAAGGAGGGGCCACAACTGACCCTGGTAACTATCGCCCCATAAGCCTGACTAGCCTGGTCTGCAAGGCTATGGAGTGCATCATCATGGAACTCATTAACAAAGACATTGGGAACCTCCAAACATTTGACTAGACCCAGTTCGGCTTTAAGGGCAGATCATGCCTACTAAACTTGGTTGACTTCATCGAGACAGTCACCAAGGCCATATATGAGGGGAAGGTGGTTCACACAGCCTACCCTGACCTCGCCTGTGCTTTTGACACCATTCCCCACTGGAATTATAGAAAAACTCACCAGCCTGAACATAAACCCCTATGTCACGAGATGGGTTGCCAACTGGCTTACAGACAGAACTCACATGGTAAGAATAGTGGGCTCCAGGTCCAACTCTAATCCAGTCACAAGTAATGTCCCAAAAGGCTAGGTCCTGGGACCCCTACTGTTCGGCATATACTTCTCAGAAGTACAGGCAAACACAGGAGGACTATGGCTAACCAAGTTCGCCGATGACTGCAAACTGGGAGCCATAATTGACTCTCAGGCTGACACGGACATTCTCCAAAAGGGCCTTACTGAGATGGACACCTGGTGTCAAAGTCATGGTCTCAAGCTAAATGCCAAAAAATGCATAGTCATCCCATTTGGGAAAAACAAAACACCCATGAATTAAAACATAGGTGGCAGCCCCCTTAATACAGAAGAGGTAACAAGAGATCTGGGGACCCAGGTAGGTAGCAATCTCTCCTTTGATAATCATATTGCCAAAGTAGTTCGAAAATCCTTCTATGTAGCCCAATTAATTACTAAAGGGTTCACATCTAGAAATAAAGAGGTTATAGTGCCCCTCTACTCATCACTCATCAGACCCATCATAGAGTACAATGCCCCATTTGGGATGTACCTCACAAGACACTTCCAACAGCTGAAAAGACCACAAAAGTACCTCACCAAGAGGATTACTGGCCTCAAACTTATGTCCTATGCAGCCCGACTGGAAAAACTCTGGCTGTACTCAGTGGCATATTGCTTACTCAGAGGTGATCTCTGCCTGACTTACAAAGCCATGTCCAACTCAGAATTGCTGGACATGCTCCACCTAAAGAAATCCAAGTCACTGCGAGCCACTTGCTCTAGTGAGCTAAACCTCACCATAAAAATAAATAGAACATGCCAGAGGGATAGATTCCTGTCACAGAGACTCCCCATGCTTTGGAACAAAATTCCTAACTACATTAGGCAGAGCCCCTCACTAACACTCTTCAAGAGAAACCTTGACGAGTGGATGGGTAACAGAAAATACACCCCTGGGATCACTTCATTGGCTCTTCTTGACAGAGGCTCAGTTAATTAATTAATGGGGCGGCGAAAGCTGACACACTCTGGCTAGGCTTATAAATGCCCTTGGGCAGATAGCCTAGTACCTACCTATGAACCTATAAATACTTGTCCTATATGGACAGACTCAAAAAACTCCAACTATTCCCTGTATCATATCGCCTACTTAGAGGTGATCTCTGCTTGACTTACAAAGCCATGTTTGACCCAGTTCTGTTAGAAATTCTACATCTAAAGAAATCCCAATCACTTCACACCACATGCTCCAGAGACCTCAACCGCATTACCACATTTAACAGAACATGTTGGAGGGACAGGTTCATAACCCAGAGACTGCCCATGCTATGACAGACTTCTCATACATGTCAAGCAGAGCACCTCGCTGACCCTCTTCAAGAGAAATCTTGATGAGTGGATGGGAAACAGAAAATTCACCGCGGAGATAACTCCAGTAGCTCTACTCGACAGAGGCACTGGGAACTAAGATCAGGTGGCACTATGCCAGGGTAATCCTATGTCTAGGCTTGTGAAGGCCCTAGGGCCATTAGCCTAGTACACACACCTATGAACCTATAAGAGTGTGTGTATGAGACAGTGTGTGTGAGACAGTGTGTGTGCATGAGGGACTGTGTGTGCGACTCTGTGTGTGTGAGACTGAGAGTGTTTGTGTGCCCGAGAGTGTGTATGTACTGTATGTGTGTGTGTGTGTGTGTGTGTGTGTGTGTGTGTGTGTGTGTGTGTGTGTGTGTGTGTGAGAGAGAATATACATGCATATGTGTGCATAAGTGTGTCTCTGTGAAGTGTGTGTGTGTGTGTGTGTGTGTGTGTGTGTATGCGTGAGTGTGAGTGTGTATATATGCGTGTGTGTGTATGTGCGAGTGTGTGTGTGTATGTGTGAGTGCGAGTGTGTGTGTGTATGTGTGAGTGTGTGCGTGAGTGTGTGTGTGTGTGCGTGAGTGTGTGTGTGTGTGTGTGTGTGTGTGTGAGTGTGTGTGTGTGTGTGCGTGAGTGTGTGTGTGTGTGCGTGAGTGTGTGTGTGTATGCGTGAGTGTGTGTGTATGCGTGAGTGTGTGTGTGTATGTGTGAGTGTGTGTGTGTGTGTATGCCTGTGTGTGTATGCGTGAGTGTGTGTGTATGTATGCGCGAGTGTGTGTGTGTGTGTGTGTGTGTATGCGTGAGTGCATGTGTGAGTGGGTGTTTGTGTTTGTGTATGCGTGAGTGGGTGTGTGTGTTTGTGTATGTGTGTGTGTGTGTGTGTGTGTGTGTGTATGTGTGTGTGTATGCGTGGGTGTGTGTGTATATGCGTGGGTGTGTGTGTATATGCGTGTGTGTGTGTGTGTGTATGCGTGAATGCATGAGTGTGCGTGAATGCATGAGTGTGCGTGTATGCGTGAGTGTGTGTGTATGCGTGAGTGTGTGTGTATGCGTGAGTGTGTGTGTATGCGTGCGTGTGTGTGTATGCGTGCATGTGTGTGTGCGTGTATGCATGAGTGTGTGTGTGTGAGTGAGTGTGTGTGCGTGTATGCGTGTGTGAGTGTGTGTGTGTGCATGTATGCATGAGTGTGTGTGTGTGAGTGAGTGTGCGAGTGTAAGAGAGTGTGTGTATCTGTGTGTGAGACAGTCTGTGATGTGGGAGCATGTGTGTGAGAAAGTGTGTGTGTGTGAGAGAGACACTTTACAATGTTGGAACATGTGTGTGAGAGAGTGTGTGTGCAACAGTGTGTGTGTGTTTGTGTATGTGTGTGTGAGAGTGTGTGTGAGAGAGAGAGTTTGTACTTATGTGTGTGTGAGAGTTTGGGAGTGTGTATGTTTGTGTGTGTGAGGGAGCACGTGTTTGTTTGCGTGAGATTGTGTGTATGTGTGCGTCAGAGTGTGTGCATGAGGGACCATGTGTTTGCATGTGCGTGAGGAAGGGTGTGTATGTGTATGAAGGAGTGTATGTGTGTGAGAGGGAGATAGTGTGTGTGTAAGAGAGTGTGTGTAAGATAGTGTGTGTGAGAGCACGTGCGTGTGAGAGCACGTGTGTATAAAAGTGTATGTGTGTGTGTGAGAGAGTGAGTGTGTGTGAGTGATAATGTGCATCTGAGTGTGAGTGTGTATGTGTGAGTGTGTGTGTGTGTATGTGTGAGTGTGAGAGTATGTGCGTGAGGGAGCATATGTTTGTATGTGTGTGAAGGAGCTTACGTATGTATGTGTGTGAAGGAACTTGTGTATTTTTGTGTGTGAAGGAGCTTGTGTATGTATGAGAGTATGTGCGTCTGGGAGCGTATGTACGTGTGTGAAAGAACTTGTGTGTGTGTGTGTGTGTGTGTGTGTGTGTGTGTGTGTGTGTGAAGGAGCTTGTGTATGTATGTTTGTGTGTGAAGGACCTTGTTCATGTATGTTTGTGTGTGAAGGAGCTTGTGTATGTATATTTGTGAGAGGGAGTGTGTGTGTGTTTGTGAGAGAGAGTGTGTGTGTGTGTGAGTGAGAGAGCGTGTATGTGTATGTGAGTGAGGGAGTGCGTATTTGTGTGTGAGACAGTGTGTGTAGGGGAGTGTGTATGAAAATGTGTGTGTGATTGAGCCTGTTTATGTGTGTGTTAGAGAGAGAGTGTGTGTGTGTGTGTGTTCGATTGCGCCTGTTTGTGTGTGTTAGTGAGAGAGAATGTGTGTGTGTTTGTTAGAGAGAGTGTGTGTGTGTTAGAGAGTGTTTGTGAGTGTGTGTGTGAGAGCTTGTGTGTGTGTGAGAGAGAGTATGTGTGTGTGTTTGTGTGTGAGTGACAGTGTGTCTGAGTGCGTGTGTGCATGTATGTGCATGTATGAGTGTGTGTGAGAATGTATTGGGGTGCAGTGTATTTAATAACAACTTGGCCATAATTTCTTTCACCTTCTATCACGAGCACATAAGTGGAGGTCTTTGGTGGTCTGGCAGGAGCTGGATGTGTGTATGACAGTCCTTGATTAGTGACACAGTGTTGCAATTAGTAGCATTGTCATTTTATATTGCATGCCTCTGATTGAGTTCTTGGTTGTGACTTCTTCTGGAGAGTCTGTATGTCTTCCCTATTTCTGTTTGTATTTATCCATGTGCACTGGGTTCCTTTAACACTCCCAAGACATTACATAGAAGAATTGTCATTCTTTCCATTTGCCTGTAGGTAAGCATACATGTGTGTTTTAAAAACATGTCATTATCTTGCAAAAATAAGGCATAAAATACATCACAGAAGAGCCAGGTCCTTAGATCTTCTGGGGACTTGGCAACCTCTAAGACCCTAACTGTATAGGTGGATTTTGACACAGTAATCCAACAAAACAGTACCTTGATATGTAAAAATGGAACAAAGTGAATTTAAAGCAGTATGAGTTTATTCCACTAAAGCACGCACTGTACACGTTCAAAACACATAAATGCATTTAAACACTCAGTGTTTTCGTCTCATCAGTAAAGACTTCATCAGATGACAAAAAAATTCTGTTTACCATTTATATAGCCTCACCTTTTAAAATAAACCAACCAAAACTGTGCAAATTTGCAAGAAATAAATAATTGATACAATTAAAACCAATTCACCCTATTCTACTTTATATAAAATTTAAAATGTTAAAAACCACTTGTATTAAATAAAACATGTTTTAAATATTGTGAATATAGCATAACATGATTCAAAGCACATGAACATTGAATAAAACTCAAAACTTTACCAACTATGTAAAAAATGAAAGCATTACAATCTCTATAAAGAATAAAAATCTCCTTCATATTGCTTGGTTAATGTTGATGCTAGATTACCCTCTAGTGGACATATTAGGGAATAACTTCACTAAAACACTTTATAACTTGTCAGACCTCTTTTTTTAATAGTGGGGCTATGGATATGTTATCATGTAAACCTGGGGTGTTCCAGAGTGATTTGCCACCATAACTCTTTTTCTCTTCCCATAATCCACCCCTGGTTTCCCTCTTCACTTGTTCCACTACAAAAACCATGAAATCTGCCTTGTGACATTCTTTGGTGTGTTTGTATAGGGCATTAGTCTCCTTTTTATTCAAAATGTCATACTTGTGTTCATAGATCCTTCTCTTTAACTTGCGTGCAGTCTTTCCAATATAGAAGGATCTACATTCCACACAAGTTGGAAGGTAAACTATCCCCATAGACTCATAATTATAATAGTTAGACCCTACAATCCACTTATTCCTGCTCTCAATGAAAACCTTATCAAATTTCACAATGTTTCCACATTGGGAGCAGTGCCCACATTTATATGTTCCTTTCCTCTTTTTATTTATCCCTTGGTTCTTGCCATCACCTTCTAAAATATTCTTCAAACTCTGCAAATTTTTATATACAAATTTCAAGGGCTCTTTTGGTAACTTTTCCAAGTCCGAAATGCATACAAATCTATTCCATTCGGAACTAATAATTCTCTTTGTGGGTCCTGCTAAAGCATTATATTCTAGCACCACAGCTCCACCATAACCATGCCCATGACTAGTTACTATATTTTCCTGTTCATTTATACATTCTCCCAAAATAGACTTAAATTTGTTCTGTCTACCAACATTTATTTCAGCCATAACCCCATTCATTAAATTGGCCGGATAACCCATTTCCATGAAGAAACCTTTCAACACCCCAGATCCCTTCTTAAAGTCTTCTTCTAAGGATGTCATCCGGCTCCCCCAAACATACTGACCTTTTACTATGTTCCTTTTGTAACGAGGAAGGTGGGCACTGTTATAATGCAGGAAGGAGTTACAAAAAGTGGGCTTTCTAAAAATCTTAGACTCAAATTTCCCTGTAGATTTATAAATTTCCACATCCAGATATTGTAAACGTTCCTCTGAAAGATTGTATGTAAAATCTAAAAAGGTGGTTGTACTCCTCATATAGCCCATAAATTCATCAAACTTTTCTCTGGTCCCTGTCCACAAAATTACTATGTCATCTAAAAATCTCTTAAAGAGGGTCCAGTTAGTTAAATATTCAGATTTCAAAATGTAGTTCTCCTCCCATTTTGCTAATATCAAATTGGCATAGGTTGGGGGCACAAGCTGCGCCCATCGCCACACCCTAAACTTGTTGGTAGAATTCTCCTTTAAAAAATATGAAATTATTTTTCAACACTAATTCTAATGACCTTAAACATGTCAATTTCTCACTATAGCTCATTTTAGCATCTTCAAAAATTATTTCTTCTACCATATTCATACCCTCTTCATAAGGAATACTAGAAAATAAATGTATCACAGCAATTGTGATAAATAATACATTTTCCTGGTACAAATCTTGTTTCATTTCCCTCAGAAAGTCCCATGAATCTTTCAGGATAGCTTTCCTTTTTATCCATAATCTTTTAAGTTTATTTTCCACATATTTTGCTAATGGAAGGGTCTTAGCCCCTTCCGCCGAAACAATAGGTCTTAGTGGGGGATCAGTACAATCCTTGTGGGTTTTAAGAATCCCAAACATGGAAGGTATCCTTGGCTTATCCACTTTCAAGAATTTTAATGTTTTACCATCAATTAAACCTTGCATGGACATATCTTCTAGTGTGACATCAATTTTACTATAAGCAATATTTACCTCGTTTTTTGACAGACTTACATATTTTGCATCACCCCTCAAGATTTGGTTCATCTTCCCCTCGTATATAATATTATCCATCATTACCACCCCAACCCCCCTATCGGGCTTCATGACACAAACATCAGTGTTGGCCTATAAATCCATTAACACCTCTTTCTCTTTATTAGTCAGATTTGCCCTATATCTAACCTTACCAAAAACACTTTGTGTTTCTTTTTCAACTACTTTCGGGGGTGCATAGGTGGATTATATGTACTCCTTCGCCTCAATCCCATATCTGTTTGTATAATATTAGAGGGAAGAATCAACCCCAGGTTGATCTTTCTAGTGAACAGTTTTATGTCCATTAATGCCTTCGTGAGATCACCTTTTTTTTGGGGAATGTATTTTAAACCCTTACATAATAAGTTGAAATGCTCCCTAACTAGTGTCACCTTACTTAAGTTATATACACAAAAACCTTCCAATGTATGTCTACAATTTTCATCACTAACTTCACAAAGGTTGACATGGGTATGGGGTATACAACCTAATGTTAGTATCTCCCCCCTCCAATAAAAATGTTGTTGCTGTTGGTACCCTGTTTTTTTCATTAACCTTTCTGACCTACGTAAGGGTGGATATTCACCAAGATCCTCCAAGTCACCCACCTCTTCATTTATATTATCATTTTCCCTTTCGTGATGCCCCCCATTGTTATTTAAAGGTTGCTCTATGGGGTAACCACCTTCTTTCTGCCTATAACTTCTTGGTTTAGGGTAACAAGTGTTACTTTTATATTCTTTAGAGTCACGTTCAAACTTTTTTAACTTTCTTTGAACCATTTTTTCACATTTCATATCAATTTTTAACCTAACATTAAAATACTTTTCTTTTTCCTCCTTTATGGTAAATATCAAGTCATCTTTAATACACTAATCCAGTTCCTCAATTTCTCCTTAATAATGGTTTTCAAAATTTCAAGACCACAGTTGTTAAAAACATCTAACAATTCATTGTGAAAGGCACTACCTATCTGTACATTGTTAGGATATTTCCATACACATAGTCCTTTAGGGACTATTTCATTAGCAATCCATTCTCTTAAAAACCCATTTTCAATGTCCAATGTCTTGAATTTTAACATAAGTCTAGACATTTTACTTTAACATTAAAAAAATCAGTAGTACCAGTCTTTACAGTCACATTGTCTTTAAATTTAAAGGAATATTTAGTCTGCAACCAGTCTTTAGTTTCTTTAGTCATTTCTAATAATGTTACTTGCCATTGCTGCTGTTTCAAGTTGTTGGCATTGTCCAGGTACAATTTGCGATGTTCCTCCATTGACCACAGTTTGTTCCACATTTCCACCCCTTAAAACCAATGGGGTTTGTTGAAAATCAAAATAACTCTGTTTCTCCATTCCGACCCCTAAATTCTGCTTGTTTGCTGCCCAAAACGTCACCGCCATTATTCCTGAGTTGTCTCTGCTGAATAACAGTTCATCCTCCTTGGTGGCGTTGATTTTGAACTGCCAGGCACAATGAAACCATGGATTGGCTTGACGGAGTCAGCAAGTCAGTCAACTCAGTTAATTGGCCTATCAGCTTTCGCGTCTGGCCTACCTTGTCCTGCCCAGCTCTATCCTCAGTCTGGTTAACGTTTTCCATACCTCCTCGACCCCAGGAAAACCAGTAAGGCAAGTAAAAACGAGCAGGGTACTGAAAAATGACCAATAATCCAACAAAACAGTACCTTGGTATGTAAAAATGGAACAAAGTGAATTTAAAGCAGTATAAGAGTTTATTCCACTAAAGCACGCACTGTACACCTTCAAAACATATAAACGCATTTAAACACTCAACGTTTTCATCTCATCAGTAAAGATTTCATCAGATAACAAAAAATTTCTGTTTACCTTTTATATAGCCTCAACTGTTAAAATAAACCAATTAAAACTGTGCAAATTTGCAAAAAAATAAATAATTAGTGATGCAATTAAAACCAATTCACCCTATTCTACTTTATATAAAATCTAAAATGTTAAAAACCACTTGTATTAAATGTCTTAAATATTATCGTGAATATAGCATAAAATGATTCAAAGCACATGAACATTGAATAAAACTCAAAACTTTACCATCTATGTAAAAAATAAAAGCTTTACAATCTATATAAAGAATAAAAATCTCCTTCATATTGCTTGGTTAATGTTGATGCTAGAATAGCCTCTAGTGGAGATAGTAGGGAATAACTTCACTAAACTAATGTGGCAGACCTCATTTTTAATAGTAGAGCTATGGATATGTTATTTAAACCTGGGCTGTTTGCTGCTTCCAGAGTGATTTGCCACCATAACTCTCTAAACTCTATTTTCTATTCCCATAATCTACCCCTGGTTTCCCTCTTCACTTGTTCCACTACAAAAAGCATGAAATCTGCCTTGTGACATTCTTTGGTGTGTTTGTATAGGGCATTAGTCTCCTTTTTATTCAAAATGTCATACTTGTGTTCATAGATCCTTCTCTTTAACTTACGTTCAGTCTTTCCAGTATAGAAGGATCTACATTCTACACAAGTTGCAAGGTAAACTATCCGCATAGACTCACAATTGTAATAGTTAGACCCTACAATCCACTTATTCCTGCTCTCAATGAAAACCTTATCAACATTCGCAATGTTTCCACATTGGGAGCAGTGCCCACATTTATATGTTCCTTTCCTCTTTTTTTTATCCCTTGGTCCTTGCCATCACTTTCTAAAATATCAAACTCTGCGAATTTTTATATACAAATTTCAAGCGCTCTTTTGGTAACTTTTCCAAGTCCGAAATAGATACAAATCTATTCCATTCGGAACTAATAATTCTCTTTGTGGGTCCTGCTAAAGCATTATATTCTAGCACCACAGCTCCACCATAACCATGCCCATGACTAGTTACTATATTTTCCTGTTCATTTATACATTCTCCCAAAATAGGCTTAAATTTGTTCTGTCTACCAACATTTATTTCAGCCATAACCCCATTCACTAAATTGGCCGGATAACCCATTTCCATGAAGAAACCTTTCAACACCCCAGATCCCTTCTTAAAGTCTTCTTCTAAGGATGTCATCCGGCTCCCCCAAACATACTGACCTTTTACTATGTTCCTTTTGTAATGAGGAAGGTGGGCACTGTTATAATGGAGGAAGGAATTACAAAAAGTGGGCTTTCTAAAAATCTTAGACTCAAATTTCCCTGTAGATTTATAAATTTCCACATTAAGATATTGTAAACGTTCCTCCAAAAGATTGTATGTAAAATCTAAAAAGGTGGTTGTACTCCTCATAAATGCATCAAACTTTTTCTCTGGTCCCTGTCCAAAAATTATTATGTCCTCTAAAAATCTCTTATAGAGGGTCCAGTTAGTTGAATTTTCAGATCTCAAAATGTATTTCTCCTCCCATTTCACTAATACCAAATTGGCATAGGTTGGGGCTTTCATTTTTTACATAGATGGTAAAGTTTTGAGTTTTATTCAATGTTCATGTGCTTTGAATCATTTTATGCTATAGTCGCAATAATATTTAAAACATGTTTTAATACAAGTGTTTTTTAACATTTTAGATTTTATATAAAGTAGAATAGGGTGAATTGGTTTTAATTGCATCATTAATTATTTATTTTTTGCAAATTTGCACAGTTTTGATTGGTTTATTTTAAAAGTTGAGGCTATATAAATGGTAAACAGAAATTTTTCGTCATCTGATGAAGTCTTTACTGATGACATTAAAACGCTGAGTGTTTAAATGCGTTTGTGTTTTGAATGTGTATGCTTTAGTGGAATAAGCTTTAAATTCACTTTGTTCTGTTTTTACATACCAAAGTATTGTTTTGTTGGATTATTGGTCATTTTTCAGTACCCTGCTTGTTTTTACTTGCTTTACTGGATTTTGACACAGGCTTTGTAGTTTCCTCAGTCCTGAACCTCACCTAGTTTAAAACTGGCCTTGCTCAGAGGTATTCACAGATTGGTGCTGTAGCTTTCATAAGGAGCTATGGATGACATGGTCTTTATTTCTTTAATTTTCTTCACAAAACACAGAAGGATGCTATAGCTGGTGTTTGGCTGGAGGCAGTGTGGTCATTATTTCTTTAACTTTACTCACAAGAGCTAGTGTAGGAGCAGTTAAGTGTTAAGGAGGAACAAGTTGGAATGCATTGTTGTAATCTTAGTTTTTCACTTTCCACACAATCAAATATGAGACACATATACAGGTGGATATTTATAGGGAATAGGGATAAAGAAGCCTGATATACACCTGACAGCAACAGATTCATTACTCTGTTCTATTTGTTGTTTCAGTTTCTCCCCAGTCTGACATCAAAATGGTACCCAAAAGGTGTCAGAGGATAGAGGCAAAGTGGCATGCCATGCATATATCTGACAGCAGCCATTTACATTTGTGTCTTGACTTTTTCTGAAGTGAGACAGGCACTGCTCCAAGATATGATTTCTGTATCCTCACAAACAATTATCTTTCCAGTTTGTTGTGAGCTACTATTTGATTACTGATTCCATAATTCTTAGGGAGCACCCTAGCTAGGTTTTGTTGAAAGGATTCAAGTATAAGCAATGTTGAAGAGTGTTTATTTCTTTCCTTAGTCATAATATTTGTTCAGACCATCACTGCATTAAAGGGGTTTTAAAAAACACTCTAAAATGCACCTTAGAGCATCTAGAATCCAGTGGCTTCTGGAGACCTAGCAGATGCCAGATTTGTGGCTTAATTTGGCTCTTTTCCTCTGCAATTACTACAGTACAGTCTTGCCCAGTTAGGATGTGTTGAAAAGATGCAGGTAAAAAGAGGGAGTAAGACAAAATGTGAGAAAGGTAGAAAAAAGTAATATAGATGGTGTGGGGAGGCCAGGATAGGAGCAACCTGGGAAGACACCATGGGATGTTCAATGGGGGGTATCAGTTCACAGTGGGGGCTGCTGTGGAGATCTTTGCCTAGTGTGTCATTTCACTTAAGGCTGGCCCTGGATAGTCTTTCAGTTTACTTGGTTTGGAATCTTTGTGGTTCTTCAAGTTAGACACAGTGCACTCCAAATGGGGCATTATATTTAATAATGAGTCTAATCATGGGTGTATGTAGTGAAACGATGGCTTTCTTGGACCTGAAGAAGATCTAGAAATGAAATGCATCAAGTTCAAAGATTTCTTAAGTACAACCAAGACATGGTGATCAAAATATATGCTACTTGTTAACATACATGCCCAGACTTGTACTATCTGTGTCAGGTCTGATGGAAGTATACTTGCTATAATAGGAATTGGGGAGGAACAAGAGATTTCCAAAAACACTGCAGTTTTTGGCATTGATGGTGAACCCAGGGTCATTACTGTTGGTACTAGTCTTACCAAACCCTTATTGGAGTTTTTGGGTGTCAGAAGGGTAGCTACCCATTCCAATTTGCAGTTGTCAGCAACATTTGTAAACATTAGTTTATTGGGTTCTGCTTTACCTGTGCAGCCAACTGCTCCATTTGAACAGTCATTTCTTAGAGACTGATTTAAAGCCTAAATTACAGATTAAATGAGCTACTTTGATGTAGTGGTCATTTGCAAATAGACATTCCACTTCAGTAGTTCATGTTGAGAGCATGTCTCTTTAAGTCAGGTGTTTATAGTACTAGAATTGTGTGTACTGATTGTAACCAAGCACTGTGTACTGACTCTGACCAAGCATTGTGTACTGACTCTGACCAAACACGGTGTACTGACTCTGACCAAACACGGTGTACTGACTCTGACCAAGCAGTGTGTACTCACTCTGACCAAACGCTGTGACCTCATTGTGACCAAGCACTGAATACTGACTCTGACCAAGCATTGTGTACTGACTCTGACCAAACACGGTGTACTGACTCTGACCAAGCAGTGTGTACTCACTCTGACCAAATGCTGTGTCATCATTGTGACCAAGCACTGAATACTGACTCTGACCAAGCACTGTGTACTGATTGTGACCAAGCACTGTGTACTGACTCTGACCAGACATTGTGTACTGATTGTGACCAAGCACTATGTACTGATACTGACCAAACACTGTGTACTGACTCTGACCAAGCACTGTGTATTGATTATGACTAAGAAATGTGTACTGATTGTGACCAAGCACTGTGTACTGACTCTGACCAAACACTGTGTACTGATTGTGACCAAGCAGTGTGTACTCACTCTGACCAAATACTGTGTCCTCATTGTGACCAAGCACTGTGTACTGACTCTGACCAAGCACTGTGCATTGATTATGACCAAGCACTGTGTACTGATTGTGACCATGCACTGTGTACTGACTCTGACCAGACACTGTGTACTGATTGTGACCAAGCACTATGTACTGACTCTGACCAAACACTGTGTCCTCATTGTGACCAAGTACTGTGTACTGACTCTGACCAAACACTGTGTACTGATTGTGACCAAGCAGTGTGTACTCACTCTGACCAAACATTGTGTCCTCATTGTGACCAAGCACTGTGTACTGATTGTGACCAAGCACTGTGTACTGACTTTGACCAAACACTGTGTACTGACTCTGACCAAGCACTGTGTACTGACTCTGACCAAATACTATGTACTGATTGTGACCAAGCACTGTGTACTGACTCTGACCAAATACTGTGACATAGTGCCATTTTGTAGGAGGGCCACCACAATGTTCACAGACATATCATGTGGGGCCCTCATAAAATGCATGTGCTGAGCTGTGAAACTTGAAAGATGAGTGATTTCATGATAACTAACCTGACAGACCTAAAATGTATGAAGCAATAGATTTAGTATACATTCATCATTTTTAGTACATTTTCATCCACAGTTTTAGAAACATGTCATAATCAGACATGAAAGCAACTCATACACACACACACACACACACACACACACACACACACACACACACACACACACACACACACACACACACACACGTGAAGTCTCAGACCTCATTGTCTTCAAAGTGAGATGTTATGTATTTGTGGTGGAATGGAAGTATTTACACCCAATCAACATATGCAAGTTGTAAAGTACACTTTTTCCTTCAAGCTGGCACCTTCATTTAAAAATAAAAAATCGTTTTAGCTCTTTTTGTTCTGTTGATTCTCATTTCTGGTAAGCTAACGCCAGTATTACCAGGATCATGAACGTGCGAGTGTGTGCATGAGGGACTGCTGTAGCTGGTTGTAACATGAACGCTCCACTTACTATAGATGAGGTGTGCATATAACGAGTTCAAGTGACCAGAATTCTGAAGGTATAATAGTAAATGCCCAAACACTAGAATCATAAATTGTACAAATAATGAGTACTTTAGATGTGCAGGTTTTATGCACAGTACATGTACTGGGAAACCTTTACAGTGTATTGTGCTCTAAAATACATCATCTGATCTGGAGGGTATACCTCTCCACTGGCTAGAATTTCACAGAATGTCCAGATTTTTACCTAATATTCTTGGTCAGTCCCTTATAAAATTGTGTCCTTTCCTGGCAAATTATTGAGATTTGCAGTGTATAAATAATAAACATGAATCTTGGATTTCATTTCCTTTCAAAAATGCAAGCTAATTAAACTAATTGCATTGTTATTCTAGCAACTTTCTAAGTTTATAAGCAGAATTTTTAAAATCTGTCTGTATTTTGGTCCTATGTCCCTGATTCCTGTGCTAAGAGGTTTGTTTGGTTAAGTTTGTCTACCAAGATACTGGGCTAACCTTTTAGGACTGTTTTCAGGCACAGCCTTGGTAAGAATAGTTCACACAAGATACGTGAAGTATAGTTTAATACAAAAAGAGCTTGCAGATAAGCAAGTACTCAAGTTATATATAAAATATAAAAGATAAGATGGAGTTTGTTGTAGAGACTCCCGCATTTCAAAGACATGCAGTAGGTAGATTGGACACTGTAAATTGAACATAGATATGAGTTTGTGTGTATGTGTGGTATGGAAGAACAACTGTGGCAGGAGTAGCCACCCAGTGGTGTGAACATTGTCTCTAGATGATTGTCACTATTGAAATAACACCCTGACCTGTGTGCAAAAATGTGGCAAAAGGGGATGTAGATGGATTAGAGAAATCAAATACCAGAAGTACTTAGAAATTAACACAGAATTAGGAATTTACAATAGTGCTAATATAGGTAGTGTATATAAGCATGCAGGATATATAATGAAAAAAGATGTATAATAAATGAGAAAGATCTTTATGCCATGAGGATCAGAATGCTGTGCTGGCAAATTGTTGCAGTTATGGCCTGTTCACGTCTAGTACCAGTGGGAATACTTGCTCTGTTACTGTAGTTCTTTTTGCATCACTGTGTTTTTTAAATTGCATTTCTCTGCTGAAAAATAGCCTTGGTAGTTTACTTAACAAGAACATCAAACTGATCAATATTTTAAGATATTTCAGAGATATCCATACTCCAAAACATGTTCTTCTCCTTGATTAAACCATTGTATTGAGTCACTGGAGACCATCATAAATACAAAGGTTTTGTAATTACTAGAATATGTTATAACCATGGATCTTATCTTCATTTTGATTGGACAGCACAAATTATGTACTCGTTTTCTTTAGGGTTGTTGACTTGTGTCCCAGTTTTGATAATGGCATTATCTTTGTTTCTCATAGGGTGCTTGTGGTGGTACAACAGTATCTGCAACAATGATAGCTGCTCACAAGGCTGGAATCAGGGTATTTGTCACTGGAGGAATTGGAGGAGTTCATCGTGGTGCAGAAATCAGTAAGAAAAACTCATATTTTATCATTGATATTTTGTTTTGAAAGCTGCATTGTTTTACATATCACGACTAATATAACCAGTATGCAGTTCATGTCTGTGAAGTGCTCAGCAAAGCTCATCATATTTAAATATATTTTGTAAAGAAAACATTGCCTTCTAGATCTTTTTGAAAAATGGAATAGATGAAATGAAAATATGAATTTTAGAAGTGTGAAAGGACTATCTATTATGTATTTTAAAGAACGACTGCATCTCATTTTAAATGCCAGTTCCTATAAAAAATCTTTTAAACAAGTTTCGAGAAATTTCGTATCTTGAAATTTTACATAACCTTCAAACTATATACATAATGATATTGTAGCGCATTATTTGATTTATTACAAGTTGCTACATGCTAATCTGCAAAGCTACTGATTGTGACAATTTTTCCACCAGATTTGACTAATAAAAACAGGTGCACAAGGCCTGGGATAAGTACTTTTATGATTTATTTCGTTTTATTGCAGTAATTGTGCACGTTTCTGGTGATTTTCTAGGAATTTAGTTAAGAAATGCTTGGCTAAAGCCTTTGCTGCTCCTTTGGTGCCTTTTTTAAGCAGAGTCCTGCTGATGGACATCACAATGTAACTAAACTATCAAATCCAAAACGGGATCACATTAAGGTGGCTGTGCTCAATGCCTGAAATCTCAAAAAGAAAATGCCTCCATGTTTGTGTATTTACTTTAAATGTTCAGAAAGCAATCCCTTTATAACAGTGTTTTGTCCCGACCAGAATTTTGGACCCAATAGCAATTATGGTAGTGTTAGCAAATCACCATAATTAAAAATGTTTAAATATATTTATTGCTGTTGTAACAGTTTCCTTCCTCCATGTCCTTTTTTCTGGTATAGGTAGCCTGGTCACCTTTTCTCGCTTGTACCCTCTTTGTTCCCCTGTTTAGGTACCTTCCCTCCTCAGGGTTGACTTAGAATGTGAATGCACATTTACGGTAATTTGTAAATGCAATGGTACGGTAATTTGTAAATGCAATGGTACTATCTCCTAGTATGTAGCATATGGCTCTCCGTATGACATAAGTGACAGAATGGTTTCTCTTCATGTCCACCCTGCAAAGCCAGAATTGCAACATTTGATGTCATAGTATTTCTCAAAAGACCACTAACATACAACTCAGTTCCTCAAATTAATTGAAAGTTAAAAGGAAAGTTCATACTTTAGTACCCTAAACTTGTATAAAGGATAGAGCATCTCCAAGACAGAAACGGTTATAAAAATGTCTATGACACATCAAAAACAGGAGTTATTTATTAAAATCTAAACTTAAAAAGATCTTATTGATACTAAAAGTAAACTAACTGTAAACATTTATTTACATACATCTGTATGCATATTTGTATAATTTTAAACAATACAGTCACTTTTACTTTTACTGCCCTGCACTTTCTGCCATTAGCAAAATGTTATTTTCTTTAACATCACTTTTATATTCCACTGTTTATTATACAATAATTTGGCACATCTTTGCTGCCAGAAAGACCAAAGATGTCATACAATTCCTCTCCTTCCTAACTCTATCATAAATAGTTGGGATTCAAAAAGACTTGCCATGGGGGGAAAGCCTTAACACAGCCATTTTACCTCCTCGTGGTCAGCCTTTCTGATTTTTAAATTGCCCTACAGCTGAGGTTTTGCACTTGTCAGGGCTTCAACATGAAGGTCAGTCTCACTGGCAAAGTTGCATGCTAATGTGGCAACATATGGCAGTGACTAATGCTAATTAAACGTGTTCTTCTCTGGAAATACTAGCAGCTCCCAGTTTATGATGCCAAGAGATTCAGTGAATTACTTAGCAGTATAATATTTCTTTTCCAGGAAGAAGTGCAATATGTTCAAAGATGTGGTCATACTTTTCACTCCTATCTATGAAAGCAGTTGCAGTGCAGTTAAATTCAACAAAGACATGGTGGCGAGGGAGTTAATCTGTGTATGTGTGTGGAGGTGGGTGTACATGTTTGCAGGGGTATGAATGAAGCTGCATTAATGTGTGTGTCTCTGTCTGCCTGAGTGGTCTCACTAAGGTTGGTTAGGTAGTTAATCAAGAGTCTGGATGTGCGCCTGTGTGTGTGATGGAGTCTACAAGTAGGTGAATGGGTGTTTGTCTGTAATCAGTTGTGGGGAGGGGCTTGTTTGTTGATAAGTGAGTGTCTGTGTGTGAAGGGAGGAGTCTGGGAGAGTTTGTGTGTGTGTGTGTGTGTGTGTGTGTGTGTGTGTGTGTGTGTGTGTGTGTGTGTGTGTGTGTGTGCATATCTACTTCTAAGGCTCATAGCCCATATTACCAACTGCAAAAATCCTGAGGCAACAATAATGAAATGTCACAATCCCAAATGTCGGATTTTTAGTATGGTAAGTAAACACTTGGCCAACTGTACCAAAACTCATGCTGAGGTAAGCAAAACTCACCTAGGTGGGGGCTACGTCCCCCACACCCCCCTAAATAAATATACCACCTTCAGGATCACATTACAGTGGTGAACAGGGCATGTTGGACTCAGTATGAGTTCCAGTTGGCCAAGCGTTTACTTATTATGTTAAAAATCTGATGAATGGGATTGTGATTGTTTTGTTATTGTTGTCCGGCAATATGGGCTACGAGATTTAGAAGCAGACGTGTGTGTGTGTGTGTGTGTGTGTGTGTGTGTGTGTGTGTGTGTGTGTGTGTGTGTGTGTGTGTGTGTGTGTGAGTGAATGCATGACAGTGTGGGGGGCTACTTTTGCTAATGCAGTGCATGAGCTGCTGGGAAAAACAATGCCACCATCAGGTCTGACCAAACTATTGAGCCAATAATGAAGCCTTTTTATTGTGGCCGTAGCTGTCTTTAAACCATATTTTCTTACCATTACAGTAATTGACATACATGTGGTAGGCAATTACTATGAGTGGTGATCTTCTTTCTGAGTTCTAGAGCACATGTTGTTATGTCTAAATTAATATCCTTTAAAATACTCCCAGAATCTTAACTTCTTACACTCCTTGAAAATATGCAAAATTGTCTCCCCAACTATAAATCCATACTTTATCAACCTCTCTTCTTTTTGTTTATATATCATCTCTGATTTAAGGCCTAAGATAATGTTTATGGATGTGGTGAGAGAGGACATGTAGGTGGTTGGTGTGACAGAGCAAGATGCAGAGGACAGGAAGAAATGGAAACAGGTGATCTGCTGTGGTGACCCCTAATGGGAACAGCCAAAAGAAGATGATGATGATGATGATGATGATCATCCTCATCATCTCTGATTTAACAGGAAGGTTACCCAAGGAGTGTCACCACGTAATATCTGACTTTCAAACAAATTGTTAGATCTTTCTCATCTTCAATAAACAGCCCACGTTGTTCTTCCCTCACAATCTCCCAACTAACCACCCAGAATGATTTTTCCATATTATTATTATTATAATTCCAATTTTTCCTATTTTTCTGTCAAGGATTAACCATCACCTTCTACACATTTTGTCTATCCCAAAAATCTGTATTCGTAATTAATTTTCTTGTCTTCCTTTTCCCCTTACACATTTCATCCCATATTTCCTCATATTTTATCCTTAAAATCTGTGCAAGTATTCCACCCTATTGACTTTTAACCATCTTTGAGATATAACAAATACAAAAAGAAGCCAGATGAACTCTTGGGTGTAATGAACCTACATCACTTTGCCTTAACATATTAGAAATAATTCCTCTTTGAACAAGGTTTAGTCTTTAACCCAACCCAGAAAACTGCACCAGTTATTTCTCCATTTTATTCATCAACATACAAACCCCTGATATATAATTTAGGAATTCTTAAATAATACTTAAATGAAATTCAATTTTTTTCAGAAATGGATGATTTTCTTTATTTTCTTAAATGGCCCTCCCTTTCTTCCAATTTTATTACAACATTTCCATTCTGCTGCACAGTACATAGTGCCTTATCTTCAGTTTATTAAAATACATTCCATTAATTCTAAGCTTCCCCAGCTCTTTATTTTTTTACTGAAAAATAATCCCGCTTTTGTGCCAGTCAGGTGGTATGCAGGGATAATGCACTGACTACAGCCCAGATGATCAAAGTACTGATGGTGCTGATAAGGAAAATGGGTTTGCCTACCAGGGTAGGGGGAAATGGTCCATGCTGGATATCTCTCTGATAGAGATCCAGCAGAGACCTGAAATCAGGGAAGTGACACTTGGTTTAATGGGCAGGAAGACAGAACAGTCATGGCTGTTCCTATGGGTCAAGGGGCTCTGGCATGTACTCTAGTTACTCCTCAGTGCCTGCCCTGCTGACAGAGTGATCATCCACACATATAGAGAAGGACATTATGGGTAGAAAAAATAATTTCCCCCTCCAGGATGATGGTGCTACTCCTGATAGCTCACTTCTCAACACCAGTGGTGAGATAAGCAATAAATCATGAATTTAAGCTGTCACCCTGGGGAAACAAACTGATCAACTGAGCATGCTGTGGGATGCTTGATGGTCAGAAAGGGTACCAGACCCCTGAAAATATATCCTACTTTATTTACACTTTTCTTTACAAATCTCAATTACTCTGCCATTTATAACTTATTTTTCATAACATATACAGATGATTTAGTTTTGTTATCACAATAGGTAAAATAACCCCTTCCACTATTTCCCACTTTGCTTCTATCAAATCTTTCTCAGTCTATTGTATTACAGCAGTCATAATTAATGAAAACAGTATGACACTTAAAGAGCATCCCTGTT
Source organism: Protopterus annectens (assembly GCF_019279795.1). Lineage (NCBI taxonomy): Eukaryota > Metazoa > Chordata > Ceratodontiformes > Protopteridae > Protopterus > Protopterus annectens. Next base: position 1,114,738,776 of record NC_056745.1, on the reverse strand, counting down.
GTAACTCTTCCTCATATTTATTTATTTTTTTCTAGCCATCTGTTTGCATTTTCTGCTATCCTTGTTTTCTTCTAGATAGACCTTATAACTGTATTTTCCTTCCCTGTATGCTGTATACATGCAGCATTATCGTAGGTTCATAGGTTCATACTAGGCTATCTTCCCTAGGGCATTTATAAGCCTAGCCAGAGTTGTGTGGCTTTCACCACCCCTTAGGTTGAAGAATACTATACCCATTAGTTTGCCGTGCCTCTGTCCAGCAGTGATACAGAGATGATCCCCGGGGTAAACCTACGATCTCCCATCCACTGGTCAAGATTCCTCTTGAACAGAGCCAGCGAGGTGCTCTGTCTCACATGGACCGGGATTCTGTTCCACAGCATAGGGAGTCTCTGGGTGATGAATCTGTCCCTCCAGCATGTCCTATTTATATCCGTGTTGAGGTTTAAGTCTCTTGCTCTTGTGGCTCTGGTGGATTTGGATTTCTTGAGGTGGAGCATGTCCATTAATTCCGGGTTGGACATGGCCTTGTATGTCTGGCACAGGTCACCTCTGAGCAGACGGTATGCGACTGAATAGAGCTGGAGTTTCTTCAGTCGGGCAGCATATGGCATATTTTTGAGCCCTTTTATCCTTTTGGTGAGGAACTTTTGGGGTCTTTCCAATTGCTGCAGGTGTCGGGTAAGATACATTCCGAATGGGGTATTGTACTCAATCATTGGTCTGATAAGTGAAGAGTACAGGGGAACAATGACCTCCCTTGATCTGGATGTGGACCCTTTCATAATCAGGTGGGCAATGTAGAAGGTCCTCCTAACCACTTTGGCAATGTGAGTGCCAAAAGAAAGGTTACTGTCAACTTGGGTCCCCAGGTCCCTGATAACCTCTTCTGTGCTTAATGGATTGCCACCTATGTGGTAACTTGGGGTTACCTTGTTTTTACCAAAGGGTATGACTATATATTTTTAGCTTAAGGCCATGGCTCTGGCACCAGTTATCCATTTTATGAGACCTCTCTGAAGGATATCTGTGTCTGATGGATTTTCAACTATGGCCCAGTTTGCAGTCATCTGCAAACTTTGTCAGCCACAGTCCTCCTATGTTTGCCTGCACTTCTGAAAAGTAGATGCCGAACAAGAGGGGCCCAGGACTGAGCCCTGTGGGACGACCGCTTGGAGTCTGACATGGCACCAGCAACTCTAACCCTGTGGGTTCTGTCCTTGAGCCAGTTTGCAACCCATCTTGTGACATATGGGTTTACATTTAAGCTGGTGAGCTTTTCTATGATACCCAAGTGGGGTATTGTGTAGCTTTGCAAGGTCAAGGTAGGCTGTGTGAACTGCCTTACCCTCATCAATGGCCTTGGTGACTGTTTCAAAAAGTTGACCACGTTCAAGAGGCATGATCTGCCCTTGACAAAGCTAGGATCCAATGTCTGTAGGTCCCCTATGTCTTTATTTATGAGTTCCATTATGATCCTCTCCATAGCTTTGCAGACCAGGCTTGTTAAGCTTATGGGTAATTACCAGGATCCGTAGAAGCACCGCTTTGTGGAGTGGGACCACAGTTGCCGTCGCCACTCTTATCCTATGGTAAGGCTAAGATTAAACAGCAGCCTTATGTGTGGGTTTAATTCCTCATTGAGTTCGTGTAGCACACAGCCGGGGACACCATCCGGTCCCATTGATGCTGTGTTTTTAGCTTTAGAGACAGCAGCTCTCACCTGGGCATTTGAGATGATTGGGAGGCTACACTCTGCTGGGATAGATATTTCTCCTTTGGGGGGAGGAGGGAGAAATTTTCACTGAACCTGTCTGCCAGTATGTTTGCAATGTCTGTGGGTTCAGTGATTTTTGTATCATTTTGGACTAATTCTGAGCATATCTGGGAGTTTCCACCCAGATTTCTAACATAGCTAAAGAAGGCCTTTTGATTGTCTTTTGAGTCCTTCGCGATTTTTCTCTCAAAGTTGGCCTTGGATGATTTTATGAGTGATCGTAGTTTTTTTACTAGTATTGATCAGAGATGTCTTCCCTTTTAGGGATTTTGCTCTATCTTGTAGTAGCTTTCTCCTCTTGTTGTAAAGTTTGTTTATGGCTGGGGTCCACCAGATTGGGTGCCTGCCTTTGGTGGAAAGGGTCTTGATTTTATTTAGGATTGCTTGAACCATGCAATCCTGGAGGTGCTCGTAGAAAGCATTTGTAAGGGATTCAGCAGCGTGGGTTGTGGTTTCCAATGGCTCAGGGGCCTTGAAGGATACCACACCAGTCTTAAGAAGTGTGAAGTTGGCTTTTGAGAAGTTCTTCACTGTGGTCTTTTGTTGGGGTGGGGCGGATGAGGATCTCCAGTGAGATTAGTTTATGGTCTGATCTCACCAATGAGGGATATACTTCCGGTGTGGAGCATTTTGTCCCCATGTTTGTGATGATCAGGTCTACTATATTTTCACCTCTTGTGGGAATGGTGACAAGTTGTTCCATAGCATTTGAGTTTATGAACTCCAGGAACCTTTGGGCTAGGGTATTGGGGCTTGAGTAATGTTCCCAGTCTATGTTTGGGTAGTTGAAGTCACCCAATATGATGGTGTTTGGAGAGACATTTATACTCTCCATTGTCTTCAGGAAGGCTGTGTGGGTTCCTGAGTTTGAGAGGGTGGCCTGTAACATGCTACAAACTGTAGAGCAGTTTTGCCTATGGTTAATTGCACCTGAATGGTCTCTGATGCTTATGATATGAGGTAAAACCTGATAGTGCCGGGTGCTCTCAGGAGTCTTGAACCAGGTTTCAGTCACAGCACAGACATCGATGTTCTCCATACTGAGGAGGGCATCTTGAGATTTAGACTTCTGGCATTGAGCAGCATTACCCTTAGTTTTTTCCATTATTGTTTTCTAGGTGGGTTTAGAATTTGAGCCTTGTCTAAAAAGGCACTATGGGGATGGCAAGAGCCTTTGCCAATATCCGAAACCCAGGAGTGACAGGTGCAAGCCATCCCACCAGAAATTAAGCCAATTATTAAAACTGATCATTTTGTCTCTGTATTGTGGCATCATTCTTGGTGAAGGTAGGATACTGCAGCCTGGGCTACATAATCTGAGAGCTCCTTTATGTCTCTTTTCATGTAGTCCAGGGAGTATCGTCTCAGGTCATTCACACCGGCATGGACAATGACTGAGTCATACTTGTACTTGCTGTGGAGTGACCTGAGTGCTTGTGTTATGTGGCGGATTCTAGTGCCCGACAGGCAGCTTACTGTGACCCTCTCCTTGTTCAGTCTGGTGAGTGGAACGTCAGTGTGTCTGACTATGGAGTCACCTATGACAAGTGTGTCTGGCATTGTGTTTGGCCTTAAGGGCTGTGACTGATTTGCACACTGACTTTGTGATCTATGTGTTGCTTGTGTTATGTCATGAGGTGGCAGTTGTTTGGGTATCTGCTTTGGAGGCCTCTGCTGTTTTGGTAGATTTTTGATCAGTGCCTGCACATGTGTCTTTGTGTGTTTATGTGTTTGATTTGTAGTTGTGATAGTTCTACGTGAGACTGGGTTTATGGTGTGTGTGGTTACCTTCTCCTCCTGTCTGGTTTTGCCAGTCCTGAGTTGAGAGAGCTCAGCCTCCAGTTTGGCTATATAGTTGCATCTCATGTATTTGTGTTTTGTGGGAGGAGGAGAGGGTTGTCTGTGTACATGAGGCAATTGTAACATTGCCTCAATATTCCCAGATTCACCAGCTGAGCAGGAGAGGACACTAGCAACTGACCCTTTGACATGCTAGAAGAAATGAAAAAGTTTGCTGTGTAACTGAGTCAGAAAGGACCTATAGGGAAGTGGGTACTCAAGGGGTTTTAAGCTAGTGAAGTACTTTGTATAATATAGAAGTGCTTTACCTGACTAAAAATGCTTTAGGAACAAGTGCTGAGCTTTACAGATAGAGAATAGACTGTTTAGATTACAATTAGAGCAGTTCTAAGGGAAAAATGAAGAGCAGACTTGCCAGAAATAGTTTAACCTTGTTTAACCGGGCGCTGCCCAATGGTGCTCTAGTGGCAACTCCGCTAAATGCAGAAAAGGCAATAAGTCAGTAGTACAGGCTAGCACACTTTAGTGGGCAGCCAAACAATTATATTAAACAGCAAACAATTAGACTAATTTCGACTAAAATGTACTTTTAAGTGCAGATAATAAAAAATGCAGTAAATAACTATGAAAACAGTTAAAGCTTGCTCTAGGTAAGCAGTAGAAGGTAAAACAAATATAAAAAAACAGCAGGATACTTAATCAGGAAATCAGTTCTCTGTAGCCAGGAAGACTCAACAGGACCACGTGGAGCTGTGTCTGAGCATAACTGCTCTAACTTCACATGGTTAAGTGTTTTCCTAATATCATAAACTATCATTTTTGCTTGCTGCTTCTCTACTATTGCATCTACTACTTACATTAAAATGAGTGTTTCCTTTACAATCTTCCCCATTTACCCCATAATGCACCCCTTGAGCAAGCTCCTCACCTTCAGTATTTATCCTTACTGTACCACCTTTGATCATATCTTAACTGTGTTACATAATGCAATGGGGCTACATTTCTCTGTAACTGCCTTATCCTCTCTTTCCAGATAAATATTAATGCTATATGGAGTGATGGGAGTAATATAGTATAATATGTAATATATTATAGTTTCTAGTAACTAGTAATATAACTAGTTACTCTTTCAAAATGATAATAAAGTAATAGTAATATATTACTTTTTTTAGTAACTAGTAACTTAAATGTGAGTTCCTTTTGAGTTACATTTGCTTAAACCAGTGGCTGTCAACATGGGCAATATCATTCCCTAAAGAGTGATAGAAAACTTCCAAGGACTCTGGATAGTATGGATAGTAATCCAATGTTAGGAGGTAACAGAGACTTTGAAGGGGCAACTTGGATAAAAAATTACAACATAATGCTGGCACAACTCATAGCATGTAGCTTTCATAACATACCTCTCAGCTATACCAAATTCCTCAGCATTTCCTGGTTTTGGACTCAAAATAATAGGGTGCCACAAATTTTTAATTGGCCCCATTAAATCTCAATTTCAGTGTGCAGACAAGGGCAATGGAACCATCCCACTTTTAAGAGGCTTCAGTTAAAAAAAAAAAAACACCCAGTGATGGCATCATCTTCTTGCTACTCCTTACTGACTACAGGAACAATTGCCGATTTCAATGATTTCATGACCAACATGTAGATAATGCCAGAGGAGGGGTATACGGATTCAGATTTAGGCATCTATCATTCTAATTCACTTACAGATTTTGTGTCAGTATGCAATTTGCACAATAAGATATAGTGAGTTGTTGAAATCCTCAACGAGTTAACAGAAAATCAAGCATTTGCCAGAGGCAGGGAAAAAAACAAAGGCAAAATCAAGAATAATTCGTAGGTACGATTGTATGTTACCCTGCTGTTTGTAAGGTGGACATCATGTTAGTCAGTTTGTGTTTCAAATGTTTGCCCGATGTAAAGAAATGCAGTTTGAGACTGTAGCCCGCAGAACTTGTATACTGCTCAGCATCTCAGCACAAACATTTTTAAACATAGCCATTAGTCAGACATAATGTGTGGAGGGGGCAATGGTCTGAAATCAGGAACAAATTTTCAATAGAGCGCTTATAAATTAGAACGGTTTTAGAATGACACGTTTTGCATTAGTGTTCATTTTCTAATGGATATCAAGAATGAAAACATTTTGAGAAAGAGTAATAGACTGCAGTCAACTAATAAAGATAATAATTAGATCTGTACTTGACTGACATAACCATAGAATTCTGCACAAGTGTGGCGTTGCATTAAAATAGCATAAGTGCAGATTGTACATGTTTTACAGACTAACAGAGCCATGCATTCTTTCCCAGTCATAATAGAGTAGCTCCAAGTTAGTAAGCCCATGAGTAGAATGGGAAAATATTTTAACTGTCCTCTACAAGCATACATGCCATAATTAAAGTTTGTAAATACTAGGTATCTTAAGTCACAACATTAATAAAAAGTAAAAGCGGCCATCACAAAATCCAGTATTCAATTTCTGCTTTAGGACTGAAGGGCAGCAACTTCAACTCCAGTGTGACTACTAATGTGTGCTATGGATGTAAACTCATTCCATACTTACTGCGGAATTTAAACTAGCCATGCCGAGATAAGTGTGTGTGAGTGTATGAGTGTACGAGTATGTGTGTTAGTTAAACTGGCGATTAATTTTTCTGTATGAGAGGGATAGTGGTGTGTGTGTGTGTGTGTCTATGTAATTTAAACTAGCTATTCATATGACAGATAGTGTACATGTTGCTGTGTGGCTGTGTGAGAGCAGAGAAAAGGTGTGTGTGTGTGTGTGTGTGTGTGTGTGTGTGTGTGTGTGTGTGTGTGTGTGTGTGTGTGTGTAAAACATACCTCTCGACTGTCCAGATTCAGCCTCATAGTTTTGGTCTCTTTCTCATAATATGTGTGCTTTTCTGGCAAATCATGGAGGACTGAAGTCACTAAATAATAACATATATATGAGTTTCAGATTTCATATCCTTCATAAAAATGCATACTAACACAAATCCTGTTATTCTGTTAGCTTTCTAAATTTATAAGAGCAATAGTTTAAATTCTGTCCCTATTTTTGGGCCTTTGTCCTCCCATTATGTTTGTCTTTGACCAGATTTCTTGCACTAAGAGGTTGAGAGGTATGGTACTGCAGAATTTAGAAAGTACCAGTTTATTATGTTTTAAAATAAAAAAAAATGTTATTTTGTATTGTTTTGAAGTTACACTAAACACTAAGTGATGCAGTTATTAAAGATGAATACTGTAAACAGCAATGGCCTCCTCCACACCCATGCTACTTAATTATATTGTCTGAGATAACTGTACCACAGAATAAATTTAATTCCCCAAGATATCACACTCTTGATGCTGGTATACATATCTTATCAGCCAAATGTTTGCCATCACATGTTTCAGTGTTGATCACAGCTGTTTCACTACATATATGTGGTATTATTTGTGCTGCTTAATAAAACAAGACATTTAACAATACATCACATTCCACTGTGAAACTTTTTACAATATTTTTAATGTGGTATTTTAAGCACACATTGCTGTACTCTTAAAGAACAATACTGCTACAGCTTCTTCATGTATAATGAGTACAACACTACTGCTTTCCGATTTAGGTATTTTATACATTCCAGAAATGTTACATTACTGTTTTATTCAGTCATTCTCTGATATTTAACTTAACCAATTCAGTGTTGTCAGGGAGCCAGAGCCCCTCATAGCAAGAAATGGGTGCAAGGAAGACAAATCATTGGTATAGTGACAATCTATAAGACGGCACACACACACACACACACACACACACACACACACACACACACACACACACAAAAATATATATGTCATATTATACAGTATATACTCACAGACAATTTGGAGGATTGTCAGTTCACCAGTGTCCTGTCTTTTGGCAACAGTTAGAGGTATGAGTCAGTGTCCAGCATCAGCAGCTACCAGCTTTGTTTACAAAACCTACTAATGCACATTGGTATTTACATAACTACAAGAGCAGAAGGTTTCTGAATCAGATTTTTTTATCCATGGATCAGATTGACCTGATACCTACATATTGACAACAACAGTGGCTTGTTATACCAACCATTGTTATGACAGACTTTAGTTTCATATTAAGATTAATAGAGTGCACAGTTCTTTTATATATGTTACAGTTAGCAATGTATGCTATTTTAATGAATTAATGTAAGGGTGCAGCTAATGTGACATCAGTGTGCATATGCTAGAAGTGTGGTAGGGCAGAAAGTAGAATGCAAAGTGTTTTACATGCCTGTTGCCTACTACTTCCCTTAAGATTTTTTTTAATGCTGTAAAGGGGCTTTAACTGGTGTTTCTGTGTGAATGTATATTTTCATAGTTAATGTTAAATTGGGGAACATTTTCACTATTATTTGAATGTTGGTATCCCACAATTCCATTGGCGTGGGCAGAGTTACATTATTATACATGCAAGTTTTATGTTGATTGGTGTCCAGATTTCTGGCCAGTTGTACCTACTTTTCATGGGCCTTTGACTAGATTTTTGATGTCTCCAGGTTGAGAGGTATGGTTCATAATAGATCATCAGAATTAGTCTGTAGCATAATTTACTTCATTTTTGTAGCATTGCAAGGAGGTGAAAGCTAATGGTGACCAGACTCCAGCCCTGCCCTGGTACTGTGGGACTCTCACCCACTAAAACTCCCCCTAACACTGGGACAATTCTGGCCTGCTAGAGATCATATACTTACTTTGCTGTATAATAAATGGCACTGGTTCTCCATACAGCCGTCAGTTTGAATTGAACTCACCACTCATTGGTTTAACACCCAACACCCCCACCCACTGCACCAGGCTGGACTCTTCAGGGAGATCTATGATCAACCAACTTTTGTCTTCACAATTTTTTGCTATGTTCAATTTAAAATTCTTTTCGTGTTTCAATTTTTAGTTGCTGAAAATAGACACAATGTGAAAGGTTTTTATAAGTCTTGCTGGATGTGTATGGCTTTGTTTAATTATTTGTGACTATCTATAAAGACTAGTCATCTTCTTCTCCTTTTGGCTGCTCCCATTAGGGGTCACCACAGCAGATCATCAGTCCACAGAACAAGTGGCAGTAGAGTTTTATGTCATCGAGTTGCCAGCCTGGTGCCCTACCTTCCTCAGAAGGCACATGCACGCACACACTCACACCTAGGGCCAATTTAGAATGTCCAATCCACCTGCAACATGTCTTGGGAATGTGGGAGGAAGCAGGAACCCCTGGAGGAAACCCACACAAATGCAGGGAGGACATGCAGACTTCATACAGAAAGCACCCCAGCCGAGAATTGAACTGGAGAACCTCTTACTGTGAGGTGATAACTCTTTCCGCTGCACCACTGTGCTGCCCAGCTATAGACACTAATCTGCTGGAGTTTTTCAACTGTTAAATGCGATCCATCATCATTGTAACATTGTGTATACAACTTTAATACACTTCTATGCATGTGCTTACTTGTGTGAATAAATCTCAGTGTTATAATTGATAAACTATACTTATGTAAAAGTAACAAGTTACTTTAGTTGGTAACTAGTAATAGTAATATATTACTTTTTTTAGAAAAGTAATAAGTAAAAGTAATGTGTTACTTTCACTGAAAAGTAACTAGTAATAGTAACTTATTACTTTTATAAACAACTAGCACACCACTGGCTATATGAATCAACTTTTCAGTCTGTAACCCCTTTTTCCACCTATTTATTCAACCCCTTACAAAATATGTCATCCATCTCTCTTCCATGTTTTGTACAACACACAATTTGTCCCATCCACATCTATTACCAAGCTTTCCTTCACTCATATTTAATACCTTATTTAATTAACTCCATGTTAATTTCTTTCAGTAGCTCTTCTTTCTAGTTGTCTGTTAAACTATTTATATCCCAACCTCTCATAATGTTCCTATCCCTTTCCTATATATCATATCTTACCAGACATTCCTTTATTTCATTGTCGTAACATTAACCCCTTCCTATAGATATCATGTAGCTAACATTTATTTCATTCTATTTGTTTACACATTCATACTTGCCTATTAACTCTGCCTCTCTAATTCTTCACAGTTCTTAAGACAAATAAGAATTGATTGACGTGTTTTCTCCTAACACTTCTCTCTCATCCTTTGTATCTGTCTCGTTCCTCAAACATCCCAATTCCTGCATTTCTAGAGCCCCTTTGTATTCCTTCATCAGTACCTTGTGCAACTATTTTTCCTGTGGTACCTTCCAACTCTCTGCTTTGACATATTCTCTATTATATTTCCCTTTAAACAATATCTACTGTTTTCCTAATCATTATAGATTCCCCTAATCCTCAAAAGCTCCTTATACAATAACTGCTCAACTTCTTTCAGCTCTTCAGAATCTGCGCTTGTCCTACTATCCTCGTCTACCCCTTACCACACTGCATCACATTTTTATCATTCCCCAAGAATGCCCATAAAGATTGACGATCCAAAATCCTTCATTATTACTCATCCTTTTATTTCTTCCAACAGATCAGAAAACAACACAATCAATTCTTGTTCTGAGCATCCCACTTGAATACATACATTTTTAGTTTCCTTCTTTAAATCTGTCCCACTGTATCAGTTCTCGCAAACAACATAGGCAAAAACGGGAATTATGGGAACAATATATGCAGGGGACAAATAAGGTTTAAAGGAAGGCAGGACTTAAATGAGCCATGTAATGTTTGACTGAAAATGATTGGGTAGATTATAATTGATGTATAATGTTTGCAACTGGGAGTGTGTCAGTATGGTTTGTGATGTAAAATGCTTGCAACTAGGATTGTGTTGGCATGGTTTGTTTTCATTTATATAAATGTATGATAGCTTATGTTGTAAGTGATGGCTTAATAAAATATTTCTTGCTTAAAAGGGGCAGGAATTGAATAATTTATGTAATAATGATGCTTAGCTTATATGATATGAAGCAATATATGTGAAGTACAATGTTTGTTAATTTTAACTTAATACAGTTTGCAGTTTGATTACTTTTATATAAATGTAAATGTGACTATCACAAGTAATAATTCAGTAAAGATGTTTAAAAAAATCCAGACATCCTAACCTATTTCCATTTTTTATTTTAACTTGCAATTAATATCTCCTACAGTAAGTAAATCCAACATAAAAAATGGATTCACCTTCTCAAATAATTCACTCTATTCCTTCAAATTTCTATTAGCATAAATGTCAGTCATCATAAGTGGACCCCTTCCTTCCAAAATATCAATGACTAAAGCCTTATCTGTCTGTATATGTATTAGATGTCTCCTCTTTAAACCATTACTCATAACCAAAAGTGTAATCCCCCAGCACCTCTCCTGCTGCATTGTCAATATAACCCCCACCACAATTGAAGCTACAGTTTTCTCTTTTGAAATCTAGTATCTAAGGCATAATGTATCTGCTTCCTGACTGACACACCACTTCCTAATATCACTCTTAATGCTGTTCAAATTCACATTAATCAGTGAAGCAAGATCATTTTTCATTTGTGAACTGCTTTCTTTTGCATCTTTTATCTTTCTTCTTTTTCCCTTTCCTGCCCTGTCCCTTATCACTTCCCCACTTTTTTATTCATTTATATGCCTTTACCCCACATCTGAAAACTTATCCCTTAATGCTGCACAGTTATTAGTTATCACTAACTCACCAGAGACAGTTTCAATTTTTTATTTTAAATTACTTTTCATTCTCATCACATTCATTCCCTCCCTCAAAATCATTTTCTCTAATATTTTAACATCATCTTCAGTTTGACTTTGATTTTATTTCTGTTCTAACAAAAATGAATTTGCTTGTTAAGTATTTTATAAACAAAGTCTCTAACACTGGAGAGTCATCTTAAAATGTCCTTCTACCCCAGACTTTATACGTGTTACCACGCAATTCTTTCCCCACATTCAATACATCATCTTTTAAGGCAGACATTAAATGCTTTAAATTTCCCCAGAGCAAAACATGCTTTAGGCTGATTCCAATAAAACTATTATTTCCACATTAATTATAATATTAGACGGTGGTGCAGCGGCAGCGATTAAGCATTGTCACCACAGCAGAAGGTCTCTGTTCGATCCTAGACAAATTACAAATTTATTTTTATGTGTAAATTATATCCACTCACCAAAGTCCTTCCAAGTTGCTATTGCCCTTTTAGAATGAAAATGAGTCACAAACTCAAGTTACATTGTTTCAAATGTTTCCCGAAAATGACTGACCAACTATATATAATGTTAATCAAAGTTGTTCTTACTGAAAAGCCAAATGGTTGCACATCATATGCACCCATATAAATTACCTGTCCATCTTTTCTTTAATTTTTAGCCATACGTCAGAAAGCTGGTCTTTTTGAGAAATGCTGTTTTTTTTTTTTTACTCCAGCACATTCCACTGAACTGCTGCACATATGTTGCCAGATAATGTATAGGCACAGCATTCAAGCTCTCCTTTACTTACATGCTCATGCCACATCTCCGCATCCACTCTTCATCACCGCTACAGCTGCCACTGGCACCACCTTTTGGTATGGGTAAACAGTCATCGAAATCACACCATGAAACCACAGAGTCCTTAGGTGGATCCAGCTTTTTTATCATTCGTACAAGCTAACCCCTACCAGATTGCAGCTACACAACAACAATCGCTCTTTGTGGCTGCGGTTTAGCAGCACTCTGAATACTAACAGCTATCTCCTTCTTATAGACATTCTGCTTCTCACCAGCAAGCTCCATACGGGATTCTTCTCTCAAGCAGCAGGTCTTTCTAGCACCACCTGGTGAAAACAGTAGGTTTTCTTTATTTTAAAACCACAATCTTTTTAATAGAAATATTAAACAGAATATAAAATTTGCTATGCGTAAAATCAAACCAAAAATATTGTAAAATCAAATAATTTATCATATATACATATTTGCAAAATAAGAAAAATCTTGTTTTTCCTCACACCCCCAAAAATCTTTTTGCTATAACTACAGCTTTACTCTCATCTTAATTTCAGTCAAATTTCAAATCTTATTTATTGTGTAATTTCTGCTGATACCTCCCTAGCCAAACAAACCATGCTCTTGAAAAAATAACAATACATACTCACGTTTCAACATAACCACATATTTAATCAAACAACATATAACACCCTCATAATGGACATGCCTGTCTTCCTCCCTATTTTCACTTCAAACACTCATTGATTAATAGATATCAAACACTCATTGATTAATAGATAAGACGGATAATTCCTATCTACTGTTTATATAACTTCAAAACCCTACCACCAAAAGTGTATGTCTCATACTTTTTATAAGTTATTATTAGCTTTATATGTATTACAAATCAACACTTGTTCTTTGTCTTAACTTTTATTCCTTGCACTACTTCATGGATGTCAACACTTCAACCACTTGCTCTCCTAGTAGCCCATACATTTCATTACACATAACTTCACCTAAACTTAATTTTTCTTATTTGTAAATTTTTTATTACGCTGTTATAATCAACCCTGCATAAAGCAAATAGCCTTTTTTTAAATCCTTTATTCTCTTTTTTTTTCCTTACTATTATATTTACTGTCTCTGAAATGTAAAACCTATAATTGTTTAATCTTTTGCATACAAACTGTGAATGGATGAAAATAATTGAAAATGCTAATCAGGTATCTCTGTGTATATGTACCCATTCAGTACATGTATCATGATTGACCCATATTGTTTTATAGTAGTGCTATGTATAAAATGTAACAACTCGTACATCATTGATTTAGGTCATGGCTGAAAAGGGAATCATTAACAGTCTGTTATATAATGCATAGATAGATACAACGATGGATAAATAGTAGAAAACAGTTTACTGGTTCTTCATTTCTTTTGAATAACTGTGACACAGACCACTATTGCGTAATTTCTAAACAGTGGCTTGTTGTTTTTGGAAACCTTTATGAATAATGTCTAACCAAAGTAATAGTCACTAGGTGTATTCTGAACCCAGTGAAGTTTGATGGTAGTTAAGATATTCTGCTTGGTGAATTTGATCACATTTTTTCTGCACTCATTGTTAGATATGTAAATGTCATAGCTTGCCATAGTTTAACTAAATGGTGCATTTTTTTCCTCATAGCCATGGATGTCAGTGCGGATCTGACTGAGCTAGGGCGTACCCCTATTGCTGTGGTTTCTGCAGGTGTGAAGTCTATCTTGGACATTGGCAAGACACTGGAATATTTGGTAAGTTGGCCATTTTCATATTTTTTTTTCTGCTTTTGTTTCGAGGTTCATAGGTGCGTACTAGGCTAATAGCCCTGGAGCCTTTACAAGCCTAGCCCAAAAAAATTGCCCAGGCACTATGCCACCCGATGTTAGTTCACAGTTCCGGTATCCAGTAGTGCAATTGGAATGATCCCTGGAGTGAACATTCTGTTACCCATCCACTCGTCAAGATTTCTCTTGAAGAGGGCCACTGAGGTGCTCTGCTTGACATGAATGGGAAGCTTATTCCAGAGTATGGGCAGTCTTTGGGAGATGAACCTGTCCCTCCAGCATGTTCTGTTAATTGTGGTAATGAGGTTGTGATTTCTGGAACATGTGGCATGGGGGGATTGTGATTTCTTTACGTGTAGCATTTCTAGTAGGGCTGGGTCGGACATGGCTTTGTATGTCAAGCAGAGATCACCTTTAAGTAGACGATAAGAGACTGAGAACAGCTGAAGATTCTTGAGTCTGTCCATGTAGGACATGTGTTTAAGGCCTAGGATTCTTTTTGTGAGGTACTTTTGTGGCCTCTCCAGCTGTTGTAGGTGTCTGCTCAGGTACATGCCAAACAGGGCAATATATTCGATGATTGGTCTAATGAGGGGTGAGTAGAGAGGGATGATGACCTCTTCCTAGATGCAAAACCTTTGGTTATAAGATGTGCCACATAGAAGGACTTTCTGACCACAGTGGCAATGTGGTGGTCGAAGTTGAGGTGGCTGTCAACCTGGGTGCCCAGATCTCTGATGGCCCCTTCAGTGTTCAGTGGGCTCCCATCAATGTGGTAATTCATGGGAACTGAGTTTTTTCCAAAGGGGATGATGATGCATTTTTTGGCGTTAAGCTTCAGGCCATGGTTCTGACACCAGTCATTGGTCTCAGAGAGGCCCTTTTGTAGGATGTCTGCACATAACTTGGAGAGTTGATAATGACCCTAGCCTGCAGTCATCAGTGAACTTGGTCAGCCAGAGTCCTTCTGTGTTGGCCTGAACTTCTGAGAAGTAGATGCCAAACAGGAGAGGGCCCAGGACTGAGCCCTGTTGGACTCCATGCGCGACTGATCGACAGTCTGATTTAGAATCCGCAACTTTCACTATATGGGTCCTGTCTGTAAGCCAATTTGCAACACATCTAGTGATGTAAGGATTGATGCCTAGTTTGGTGAGTTTATCAATGATACCTGAGTGGGGAATGGTATTGTTGATTTGCAAGTTAACTAGCTAACAACAAAGTCAAATACACAAATCTGTAGTGGTTTCATACTAAATAATGACCGTATGGTGAATTATGTGCAGTCAGTTGCCAGAATGCTAAATGCATGTTTTTACAAATAACAATGTATGAAATTAGGCAGTTTGACTCAGTAGTTCTATGCGTGCACATTCGTTAATGAATCCACAGCAAGTGATTGACTATGTTCCTCAAAATCCAATTTACTGACAAAAGTATTCTAATCTGACAACCTCAGTACACTGACATTCTCAAAGGTGCAGCAATAAAAATGCTAGTTTTTTTTCTTTGCACACAGAAAGATCCCTTCTTATTCTGATGTTGAGGATACTGCACCTTGAAAAAAGAGTGATCATCATTAATAGAGAAAAATGCCTTGCTCTTTCACTGAGCAGCTATGAGTTTAGAAAACTAAAAAAATATGCACAAGCAATAGTGTACGGGCAGCTCCTGCCTTAAGGAGTTATGCTCAAGCAAATGTGATATTTGTGTCATATTAAGCAACTGATTGTACACCTTTATCATCTGAGGTACATAGCAACAGATACACTGAGAGATTATTTGCTAGACCAAGTATTACCCTTTCCTGAGGCTTGCAGCTTTGAAGTAAACCTGCTTTCAACTTTAACTCGGTGGGAAGTTAAAGTTAATACCCAGGACATTTTAACATTTTACTGGCATCTCTTCTATTTATCTAGGAGTTTTCCCTCCCACTGGGTACTGAGGTAGAAGGAAAATAACTGAAGATATTAAGAGAAAAATTCCCCTTTTCATACAAAGTGATGTAGATAGTTTCCAGGCTTTGTGTGAGTGTGTTGCATATTCCATCACTTACAAGTTTTATTGTGTGTGAGTGTGTGAGAGTGTTGCATATTCCATCACTTACAAGTTTTATCGTGTGAGAGAGTGTAAGAGAGTGGAGGGGAAGCCACCAATGATTCCTACTGCATATTCCATCACTTACAAGTTTTATCGTGTGTGTGCATGCGCGATAGAGAGAGATTTAGCATGTAGGGTATTTTGGAATGGCGCACAATATAAATGCAACCTCTTCTGCTTCTGCATTCCCTCTTACTTACATCAAAGGTCTTCTTTGGTGTCTTTGTTAGTAATACGTAGAACAACTTAAAATTAGAGACACTTTTTTGTGCAGATGATACCAAAGTGTTCATCCTAAACAGAAACTCCAGAAAAACTGCAAATGGAATAAAGCCTGACATTTAGAGAATTTTATGGTTAGCATTGTCACCTCACAGCAAGAGGTTCTCCAGTTCGATCCTCTGCTGGGGTGCCTTCTGTGTGGAGTCTGTATTTCCTCCCTGTGGTTGCGTGGGTTTCCTCCGGGTGCTTTTCTTGGAATTCTTCTGTCATACACTACACCTGACACTATGCAAGTTGGCCGCAGCTCCTCTGATTCTTGCGTTGACCTCTTCATTCAGACTTCCCTTCTCCTCAGCCACCCCTCCCAGATACCTGAAGCTATTAACCTATTCCACTATCTTCCCTTCTATCTCAATTCTTAGCTTTGTCTGATTTCCCCAATTTGCTGGCATTACCACTGTCTTATCTGTACTTAATTTCATCACACGTGCCTTCAGTTTTGAATTCCATTCCCCTATCCTTTGCTGAATTTCTTGCTCAGAGTCTGCCTGTAATGCCACATTGTCTGCATACAGCAACTTTGTTCTGTCCCCTCTGACCTGTTTGCTAATGTAGTCCACCACCAGTATGAACAGCAGTGGATTCAGAGCTGAACCCTGATATTCACCCCACTCCCACTGGGAACCCCTCTATGAGACCAAACACTGTTGAGTCAGCCTCCACTAATTCTACCAATGTTTCTGAGACTTCAAACCACCACAGTACTGATAGCCTCCACTAATTCTGCCAATGTTTCTGAGACTTCGAACTACCACAGTACTGCCCAGATCAGCTTCATTGGGACCGTGTCATATGTTTTCTCCAGGTCTAGGAATGCCCATTTTGACTCTTTCCTCATCTGTAGCTTCTTCTCAACTATATGTCTCACTGCAGTTGTGCTGCATCCTGATGACTCTGAACTGCTCAACTCCCATCTTACTTTCTACTACTCTGTGTATCTGTCTATCAGCCACCCTCTCTAGAACTGTCATGCAGTGTAACAGGAGTTTGATACCTCTGTACTGCCCATAGTTGTGGATGTCCCCTTTCTTCTGTCATTTTTAAATGGTGACACCTGTGTACTTAACAGAAAGCACACTCATCAGCTTTTAATCAAAATAGTACTGGTTTTGAATGTTACTGCCTTATTCTGTTCTCTTCCATGATTGTAAATAAGGACTAAACATAAGCATTATATTGTTTTTCAGATCTACACAATAATGCACCCAGTCTGATTTTTACTTTGCAATCAGTGGAGCAGACTGACTCAGAATCAACACAGTCTTGCATGGCATAATGAACTATGTCTATTTCACAAGGATCCTGCTAGCCCAAATAATTTTAGCATTTTTGTAAAATATGCCATCAGTAAAGGCAATGCATATATAACGACTTGCTACAGTTATACATAAAAGCACTAGTCATTTTCTAAACAGAAAAAAATTCTACAGCAGAAAGATTCTATTTTATTGGTCAGTACTGGTAAATGCAGTAATAGCCACATAAACCAGTATGAGAAAGTCTATATAGGACTGTTTAAAATCTAACATAGTGTATTTGAAAAAAAATATCTTATTTTTGGAGTATATCATAACATAAACATATATTAGATATCTTTTTAGATCAATCTTCAGTGATGTTGCATCATAACAAAGGCTGGATGGCAAGAATCACCTGTAAAATTGATATTTATAAATCACAAGCTTTCTTGATGCTGGCGTTTCCATTTAGACCACTGGGTGTCAGGATTGCCTTAATTTTTGTACAATAACTGCCACAACATATTTGGTGTTTGTTAGATGGGTAAGTGGACTCATGCCAACCCTTTGTAGTCACAACACAGGCTACTTACTAGCAGAAGTCCAATTATATAATGCATAAATGAAAATTCTGTCTTTATGACTTTATGACTCAATATTAATATGTGTGGCCTCAACAATAAATAAGCTAGCTCCAAGACATTACCCAAAAATATTTCTCCTTTGTAGAACCTGGCTCAAAGAATCAAACCTCCTACTCAACCCCAAGAAAACTAAGTTAATGCTTTTCACATCAAAAAGTTGCCAAAATCAAAAGCAATCTTTTACCATAAAGTTAGCAAATAATACTGTCATTGAAACTGTAACTAACTGTAAACTTCTAGGCATTATAATAAATGACAGTCTCAAATATGACCACCATGTACTGCACACCATTAAATCTACACACCAGAAACTAGGCTCCCTTTATAGGATCTATGGATTCCTTACAGATACTGCAAGAAAAACTCCAACCATCACCATCATACTGCCGAATGTGCCACTCCTATCCTAAGAAACTTAAACAATACTCAAAGAAAGAAACTTGCCTCTTGCTACAATAAGATAGCTAAATTTTCACCAATCTCCCTCATAGGACCCACCTTGTCATAGCTTAAAGCAATTAAAGTGGCTTGAACTGCAGAACTGTCTAAGATATTCATGACTACAGCGCACAAACTCATTCATCATCCAGAAAAATGCCTTGCACTGCAAAACTTACCCTACTGTCCTGCAAGGGACCTCTGTTTTAGTAACAAATGCTTATTACTTACAAATAAGGCAAATAATGTTGCAGGAGACTCGCTCCACTCACAGTACATTGCTAAACTCTGAAATAGTATCCCTACACAAATAAAGTGATCTGACAATCTCAGTAGTTTTAAACCACTGCTTAAACAACATCTTATCCAATGCTTGTCCTGTACATGCTCATCACAAGGTTAAAACTGTATGATACTCTGCAAATACTCTCCATAAACATAATATTCTCAACCTTTTTCTGAAATGACAAAATCATTTTTATACAAAACAGCTGCCTGTACAATCCACTATGTTGCACATGTTCTTTCTCTTTAACAAATTCCACCTCTATAAAATCTTAGAATGTATAAATGTAACTACAGCTCGTGTATAAATGTAAACAGAAATGTAACTACTCTGTGTTTAACTGTAACTTAGTATAATTTAATGTAAGCAAATGGAGCTTTTTTCCCTGGGACTCCACTGAAAACAGGTATTGCCCAGTCGGACTTTCCTAGTAAACAAAGACAAAAAATTAAATAAATAAAATAAATAGCATATTTAATAGGAACCTGCAGTCTGTTTACACAGTATTACCTGAAGTCCACAGTGTGTCTTGTCTTACATAGTATAAAGAACAACACACAGTGAATAAATAACCAGTGCTACCAGTATACATGGAAGAAAAGGTAAGAAATATTATGGCATAAAAGGTGGCGTACATGAAATTATTTAATCAGAAGTCTTTTTGTTAAAATGCTAACAAATTGCAACTAGAACGTGACAAGAGTTTATAGGATAAGTACATGAAGCATTGTTTAGTGGTATTTAGAACAGTAAATGAAGATCTACGAAAGAGTGTGCTTTGTTATAATCCAGTCCTGTTCATAGTGCTAAACTGTTTAATCCTAACTGCATTTTAAACTCTATGTATATTAGAATCCTAAATTTGAATTCACACTGTCATAGTTTGCCACATTACCCCCATATAAAATGGAGGAAACTGTACTGTATCTGAACACTGCATCCTAATAGAGGCAATAATTTTATCAAAATCAAATCATCAATTTTTTCCAAATACTTTAATGCCGAATTTTAAGTGGTAAAAGCAAACAATATTCTCGAAATACAGACAAAATGTAAAACATTGAAAGTAATTAAAAACATCTGATATCTTACCAAATAAGCTAATCTTAATGCACTATGTTTAAAATTTAAATGACTGAGATGAACAGTTCAATATTACTGTCATGAATCTGTCATCAGTCATGTTAGAAAGGACAGTGTTGTGAATAGATATAAATTGATTCTTCATTTATGTTCTTTTCATTAAGTCATAGTATGGTTTGACTGATTTTAGATCTCTTCTGTTGCATAACTGTATCAAGATTTGTTTTACCTATATCTATATCTGTTTATTTTTTAAGCAGTGGTACAGTTTGTCAAGTGATTTGCCTATCTCTGTATATATTTTCAATTAGCATTATAGTTTATGCATTTGGAGCTTTTCTCCTTGGGTCTCCACCGAAAATGGGCCACCTGGCTCAGTTGGCCCAACCCGGTTAACAAATGTCAAATAAATAAATACATTTGTGGTAAGTGGCTGTGGAGAGGAGCGTGTCATTTCTAAAGTATCTAGCTTCTGCCTTACATGTCATGGGAATGATAGTTTTGGTGGCTTGTTGTGTGAATGAAATGCTCATGAGGAAGCCCTGCTGAGAATGCAGGCTAACATTAAGAGGGTGGGAGCTCTTTGTGTGGGAGCTGGTAGGATAGGTGTTTCTAAGACAGAGCAGGTTGGAGAAATCAAATACAGGTTATGTGAAATAGGATCAGACAGTGAGTAACACAGGGGACGTATGCACAGGAGACTGTGGGAAGGAGCAGACAATTCATAATCATAGGCAATGTGAGCTATGATGGATGACAAGTAATGTACATAGTAGTAACAGCATGGCTATGCCTAAATGCAGAAAAATAAAGTACTGAAGCTGTTTCATGAAGCCAATGTGGAGGTCACATATTGAAAAGATAGAGACCGAGGAAATGTATTCATGAAAATGGATTAACAAGTAGATGAAAACCTGAGAATAGCCAGCAGGTCAAAAATAAGACTTGGATGAGAAATGCATAAGCAGAGAAATTGTACCCTATCTGCAGATTGTCCTATTTGACCTTCAATACTGCAGAGTCCTGTATTCTGTGTATAAATTTATTATTTTATTTATTATCTAGTCTGTTTTTAAACACAGTTAATGTGTTGGATTGCTTGACTTTTAATGCTAACTTATTCCATAGTCTTGGTATTTGTTCTGTTACATCTCTCTCTCTCTTTTTGAATCTTATGTTTTATTTTATACGTTAATCCCTTTTCTCTCATACCTGGTAGTGGTATGACCAAATACAATCCTAGTTTAGCTCTTAAGTCATTATCTGCTATTACTTTAAATACCAGACACAATTTCCCTCTGACCAGTCTATAAGGAATGCTTTACAAAAACTAAATATGTTAATCTTTCTCTCTGCGGAAGAGATTTTATTGCTATTCTTTTGGTATAGCACCTTTGCACAATCTCAGTCATCGCGTTAAACTACAGAAGATCAAACTGTGTTCAAGAACTGGTCTTAACATGGAGATGAGTACATCCTTCATTGCTTTATGGTTGTTGTTGTGTCTTTCGGCTTTTCCCAGTTAGGGGTGCACAGTGGAACTCCGGTCCGCTAATGATTGACGGTTGATTTTTATGTGCTGAGTTGCCAGCTCTAATGCACAACCTTCAACGAAGGTATGCCCATTCATGCATGTCTCCATGCAGAAGACGCTCTAGCTTAGAGTCGAACCGGTCAGCGTCTTACTGTGAGGTGACAACGCTACCACAGCACCACCACCGTGGATGCATCCTTCATTGCTTTATGGTCATTTCTTTAAATCTATTCAGCAACAGATTTACCTGTCTTTGTGCTTTAGCTTTAATCTTAAGAACATGTTTGAAATTCAAACCACTACCAACACTTGTCCTTCATATTGTTTTCTCCTTCCAGTTGAATAACACCTATTTTAATTTCATTTGAAGTGTTATTTCCAAGAAATACCACCTTACATTTTTATACTTTAAATTGAGGACCTACTCTTGTGGTCCACTGTTCTACCCTAGATAAGTAACAATTTAGCATGCACACATTTTCAGTGTTGTCACGTTATGCTCCCAACTTCCAGTCATTCTCATATTTTATATGGCTAAATATCTTGGATAAAAGAATCTGTAAAAATAACAAGTTGAAAAGTATAGGACCAAGCACAGAACCCTATGGGACCCCTCTTTGTGGCTGTGTTGAGGATGGAGTATACACCTTGCAGTACAAATTTATGTGGCCTTTTAGTTAGCTAGTCTAGATATCAATTTTATGTATTTATTTACCCTTAGTCTTTCAAGGCATGTTATTATTAATCCTGACTTAGACAGTCAAATGCTTTTGATGCTAGTACTATAGCAAGGGCAGAATGAGAGGGGTAACTGTCCCAGGTGCAAAGTGTTGGGGGGCACAATTAGCTGATCCTGGTGGTCAAACCTGAGTGCTGTAGCACTCCTTGTGTGGTCTAAACTGTAGGAATTGCTTGGTACATTATAGGAAGCAGTTTGCTACAGTTTTAAAGTAAAAAAAATATATATATTTTTTTGTTTTAAGTAAACCAATGCAAACAAGGAATAAAGTGTAGCAACTGTTCAAAATGTTCAATACAGTTCAAAACGGAGAAATTTTTTTTTTTTTTTTACTAAAGCATAAGCTCTGTAGCACTTCATGAAGACTGGGTATAAGCTGTTTGCTATAGTTTAACAGAAATAATGTTGATGGACAGTTGGGGGCAGGGCACAGGAATGTGACCTGAATGGCTAGGGCAGGAGGGAGGGAAGGGGTTGTATCATGCATCTAGCCACCTGGTTGGTGTGCCAGTAAAAAGAACATTTTTTTTTTTGCTTTTTCTCTTCAATGGAAGTGCAAGTGGGGGGACATAGATCTAATTGTAATAAGCCGATCGCTTACAATGTATCAACTGGCTCATTACAGTGAAGTGCTTTATTTATTTATTTTTTTTCTGTTGCTCTTCACTTGAAGAGATGAGGGGTTCGGGAGCTGGTTCACTCGTTTACCGGCCGAGGGTACTGGTTGAATGTGCGATGCTTCTGTTTGACACATCCAAGTACATAATCACACCAGTTTTTCATAAAACTGGATTTGATGCATCAAAATTGATTTAACCTTCAAGAATCCATGTTGGTTATTCTCTAAATTATTCCCATAAATGTTACTCTTTATGGGAAAACGTACTATACATCTTTCCATGCATTTACCAACAATGGATGTAAGATTTATGGGTCTGCGATTTCATTTGTCAGTCTTATCTCCACACTTGTGTATGGGAACAATATGTGAAATTTTCCAGTCCTTGGGGACAAATCCAGTTCTTAACATACTGTTAATCATTCCCGTTAATGGACAGTTTGCTAATGAATTCACCTGATAGTTCATCAGGTCTCACTGAACTTCTCTTCATAACCTTTTCTAGTGATTATTTAACATCTTCTGATATGGGACACACTTCCCAGTAGCTGCATTTAATGGTGTTTGTTCCATCAGTTTTTATATTGCAAGTATTTATCTCTGAAAAGTAATTAATGAATGTCTCTAACATTTCCTTTTTTTTTTCAGAAAAGACTAGATTCATTTTTAGAGGTTCTGTGTTATCCCTTATGTTATATTTAGCTTTCACATACTTAAAAATAATTGCTTCTTATTAACTGATAAGTTTATTAGAAAATTCTCATTATTCCCTTTCTTCACCTTGAAGACAAACTTTAACCTTTGAGTAATAATATATAATGGTTAAGTGGGTGGCACAGCGACCCACAGATAACATTGTCACCTCACAGCAAGATGTTCCCTGGTTTGATTCTTGGCTGGGCTACCTTCTGGTGTGTTTGCATGGGTTTCCTCTGGGTGCTCTGGTTTCCTCCCACATTCCAAAGACATGCAGTGGGTGGACTGGAACATTTAGGGCCTCCAAAACATGACCTACATGGAAAGACTGAAAGCCATGTCACTGTACTCTGTATCTTACAGGTTGCTGAGAGGCAACTTGTGCTTGGTCTACACAGCAGTCTTTGACCCTGCCCTAATGGAAATGCTGCACAACTGCAAATCAAATAGGACAGGAGTCCATCACTCCAGGGATCTCAACCTAGCCTGTGACATTAGCAGAACTTGCTAGAGACAGATAATCTCCTAAAGATTGATGCTCCTCTGGAATAAAATCCTAGTTCACAAGAAGCAGAGCTCCTTGATGACCCTATTCAAGCACAACCTAGACAATTTGATGGGAGACCATAAATTCACCCGCGGAGGTGGTACCTATGTCCGTCTTGGCCAGGGGCAGTTGGTGCTGATTATAGACTTGCACTGCAAATAACTACCATCTAACCAAGGTCAGTTAGGGAACATGGGTATAATATGGCTAGGTTTGTGAAGACCCTAGGGCCATTAGCTTAATAACCTACTATGAACCTATAAATTATACATCGGTGTGAGTGCGCGTGCAAGTGTGTTGTATGGATGAACTACCATGGCAGGGCTAACCACCTGGTGGTATAAACCTTAGCTCTATATAATTCAACCCCATGTGAAAAATGGGAAAAAGAGGTTGTAGATTGATGGATGGAGTAATAATATTTAATATTTTATTATATTTAATACTGTGCTTTTTGCACATAGTGTATAAATATTTTTCTTCCTTAATAATTTCATTAGAGTTGTCCACCATGGCTTTCCATTCCTAACTCCCTTTATTTGTAAAATTCTTACTTTTTTGAAATCTCAAAATAAGACCTATGCTAATTTATGTACTTAATGTTTGATGTCCATGCAGTTTAAGGTTGTACCATATACAAATGTGTCAGGTTTATTTCTATGCATGTTAAACTAATTCAAATGATATGCTTTCATGATATGAGTTCCAAATGGGCATAAACCTTGGAATTTTTTTATTATATCATATTTATTGGTTCATACAAAATCAAATATATTTTGACTCCTTGTAGTAAAATTTACTTTTTGACTAAAATTATGCTCAGTTAGTACATCCAGAAAATATGACTCCATGTAAGTACTAGGACTATTCTTTTCCCACTGATCTTAGGATAATTGAAATCACCTAGGACAATGGTTGGGCTTAACTTTCTAGCCTTTTTTCAGGAATGACAAGCTGTGATGCCATCATTTTATGTCTTCTATGCACAGCAATAATTCTGCCATCACTCCTTGGTAGAACAGTTTTTAAAATGATAGCCATGATTTCATCTTCACTAGTCATTTTCCAAAGTGGAAATAGTTGAATAAATTAAAACCATAATTCTAGCCCATTTTCTTTCTGATCTTTTCAAACTGTATTTAGTGAAACCATCAAACAGTAAGTGCTCAGTGTCCCATACCTCATTTATTGCTATGATCTTTAAGCCAAGTTGTTATATACAGCATTTTATTTATTTATTTTTTTTTACTAATGCTATGTGCATTAGTGTGAAAACACTTTTTATTGTTTTGATTCTCATTTCTCAGCTCAACTACATGTCTACTTCTGTGTCCCTAAAAATGTCCCAAACTTGTTTTGAACAGATTCATTACAATTCCGGTTTAAATTAAAAGTAAACACTCTTTGTCTAATACAGGCGCCAATGGAAGGCATCTCTGGACAGAAGTTATGGAGAGCTTTAAAGAGAAGCTGGTGGTGCTACATATTAGGACAGTAAAAAGTAATGACAGCTTTTTAACATGTTAAAGGACAGCTGTTATTTAATCGCAACATTTTGTTTTCCCAGAGAATATTTTTTCCCTACAGAATAATTTTCATAATTCTACGTATTATAGATTATGACTTGCCAGTTTCTTCCATTATGTGACATTTCTAGCCTACTCCATTTACTCAGTGCATGCCATGTTGAGTCTGAACCTGATAACACTCATAAATCTCTAGGCATCTGTCTGTATTGCTCTTCCACCTATTACATTCAGAAGTTTGTTGCTTAGGAAAATGCACGTAGCAAGCAGTTCTCTTTTTGTTGCATACATAGGAGTCATAAAGCTATTGAGATTCTAAAGATTCATAGCTCCATTCATTCCCGCCCCTGGGCCTTAAAACTATTGAGCCTTTGCTTATTTCTGAATGTTATGTGTACCTTATAAACAATGCATAGTTTAAGCATATGTGAATATTTGCAAAATAAAGCAATGGTTATAGAAAGTGGAGGGCATTCATAAATTACTGAGGCAGTCAATTTTAATAAGAAGCACATAACATTTGAATTTGACATGAATTTCTATATGAAGTAAAACTGCTCAAAATGGACAAGACTATATTTCAAATTATGTGTTTTACTGGGCAGATTTCTGTGCATACTTCGATCTGTGTATGTCCAGAGTTAATAAAGTCTTTGTTTAATTTATTGTGAAGCTGATTCAAAGAAGACAGGACAAGGTACAATGATCAGGCCTACAAGTGCTCGTGCTCCATTAGCTCATGACAGACTTCACTGCTGCCATTCACTCATGTTGGCAAGTGCCCTAACTTCCAACACCATGATTCCCATGCGCCACCACTAAACTAACTATCCCTCCCAGAACCCTGAACCTAAACCTGAAAAAAAAAAACCTCCTGCTTGCTACCCAAACCTAAAATCTCCCCCATTCCTAACCCTAATCCTAATTCTGGACCACCCCCCCTCCCTATCCCTAAAGTCCTGCTGCTTGTTTCCCTTCCCCACTTATCAGTTCCATGCTGAGAGTTTCATTGCCTGTGACTGTTACTTTATTTATCTTAACCCCTGAAACAGGCAGAATTGCATCTGTTTTGAAGAAACAAATTGGTTACCAATCACAACCTGATCAACCTAGTCTGTGCTCATCTTTAAGCTTTTCTATGAAAAATACTGTTTAATCAAAAATAAACAAATAGTAAAAACCTCCCCACATAACCTCCATACACAAGAAGATAGGAGCCTGACTTTTCAAAGACCTCTGTTCACCACAGATATTGGTGAAGAAAGTTTTAGCAAGATTGTTCTACTTCCCCAGTACAGTAGAAAAATATGTAAAAGGACTAGCAAGTGCATTTCTTCATAGACAGGACCTATCAGTCTTCATATTTTTGGAGGATTTTTCTCCCTTCTGTATCATGCCACCCCAGTACCCCATGTCAGTTACCGGTCTGCCAGCTACCTTCTTATCCCATGGACTATCTCAGGGTTGGAGCCGACATGAAACTTGATGTCCTGGGGGGAGGGGCCTGGCTATTCACATATGCCCATTTTTTGTCTGACTTACTCTTCTTATTGCTTCCCTTCTCCCTTTGGTCCCATGTGCTATGTCTGAGGGATGGGAGTGCAATGAGGGGATGTGTTCTGTATTTCCCACCTCAGCAGCTGCTCATCCTTTTACTCCCCTACCCCCCCCCTTTGACTCATGTGTCCTAGTGATACATTCCTAGCCTCCACCAGGGATCATCACTGGAGACACCCACAAAACCTCCCACCCACTAGGGATGGTAATGCCCATCTCACCTTTCTACCCCCTCAGACTCCTGAGCTGTTAATTGGACCTGGGACACTGGGGCTGTAGTCAGGATGTTAAACAGCTATCAGCCTGCACATTACTGCAGTAAGCATGGAGTATGATGCTAAACTAATCCTGATCAATCAGTGTAGGTAACCACATTTTCATGTATGGAAATCTGTTTATTAATTGTTTTTATTTTCACTAAGTAATGTTACTTGTTAATTAGGAGTCTTTGAGTATATATTCCATGGTCCACTTGCATGTTAAGAATGTCTTGTATATTTTTTTAAAAGCTCTGAATTGTCTGTATGTTATGTTGTGTAATGATTATACTGCAATCAATATTCTGAACATATTTGCATTGCTGCAACTGGCACTGTGCCCAGTTTATGGCTGAAAAGTGGTTAAGGTCCAGCCCATATACTTGGTTAAATAAATAAATAAAATGGTAGTTGTGGAACTAAAATAGACAGTTATAAATTGTACTGAGAACATAAGTCACAGAAGACGACTGGACAAAGTAATGGCAATGAAAAAGGTGTGTGAGGAATAACTAATTAAGGCAAATGGGCAGATGAAAGCATAATACTGAAATTAATGAAAGCAAAAGACACAAATAAAGCAAAAGACACAAATAAAGCAAAAGACACAAAATAAATGCAAAGGAGTATAATTACAATTAGTGAGGTGAATGGGAGAGGGTAAGAAAGTGGAAGTGCTCATAGTGATGGATGAATGAATGAATGGACAGGATAGAAATACAAACAGAGAAGGACAACTGAAAGCTGAGCATGTAAGTAGAATCAATTAAGAATGATAGTGCAGGAAGTGAGGGGTGAAGGAATGCAGAAGGTAGAAGTTTAATATGGAACTGATGAAGGATTACAGAGAGAGTATGGAAACACAAATGCAGACTTGAAATTGAAGCTGTTGCAGAAAAGGTCCCTATAAGATATTGCCCCTTAAATCACTTTGTCTTGTATTAATCAGAGCTCATGCCAAGAGGGCACTAAATGGCAGAACTACATGAGTAGTTGCTCACTGAAATAGAAATTAGCAAATACACCATTAGTATGACAGCAGGTGGTCAAAAGGAGTTAGTAGGACTGTTGTTGCACAGTGAAACAAAATAGTTTCAGCATGTTTGAAAGTATAACATCAATAAGATGGATGTCTGAATGGTGAGGGGTATGAGTTGTAACTGGACAATACTCATTAGCATATGCAGTGCTAGGTTAAACCTGAAAGTCAAACTGCAGGCCTAGTAGGGGAGGGGAGCAGTGTTGTACCTGGATAATACTGAAGATAGGTTCGCCACATTCAGTGGACATTATCAGAATTGTGTTGTTCACTAAAAGCAATTAGGAGGCTTTGGCAAAAAACTTCTAGAGTAAGCAGAAAACAGGAAAGGTAAGTAAACACAGACCACATCAGTGTAACCCCCCCTAAAGAGAGAAAAGGTAGGTAAGCATGGATAGTATTGCTCTAACCACATTAAAGTAGGAGACAAGAAAGTTAAACACGCAGACAGGTAAGCACAATCAGCTTTACTTTAACCCTCTTAAAGCCAATCAGAGGAAAGCAGACTGCTTGTAACAAATGAGCATGGCTTCCAATCATATGCTGCGCAAAACAAAATGTGTTGCGTATATAAAAATAATACCAAGACTAGAGTACTGTTCTAGCAGCTTTATGTATCAAGAATCTGTTTTGGAGAGCTTTAACTCTCATTTTACTCTAACTTTATTTATTTATTTTACATTTGTTGACCGGGAATGTCTGACTGAGCCGAAGCCCTTTTTCAGCAGAGACGCAGGGAGAAAAGCTCCAGTAAACAGATATAACATTTTGTCATTATTAACCGGTATTATACAGGTGGAATAAGGCAATCAGCAAGCAGGCTACAAGAAAATTTTTGAGAATATACAGATTACATTTAGTCATAAATACAAGTATTATATATAGAAAAATGTAAAGAAAAAAAGAACAGGCAGATAATAGTCAGAGCACTTTTTTGAAAGTAGTAGTTAGGATAGAAGAGCAACATAGAAGTAGAATGTTAATTTTACAATTAAATCAGTCAGGATGGAATAAAAGTTTCAGAGAGAGGGGAACTGCAAGGGCAATTCCTTCAAGAAAAAATGTTCATCTTTGTTGCACTGAAAATTGTTCAACAGCTAGAAAATCCTTTTCAGCCAAGAATACCTGCCTGTACCAGAAAAATGATTAGAGTGCAGTCTTTAGTTTGATCTTTCAATTCAGTTCTGGTAATCAAAGCTTTAGCTTAAGAACAGAGCAAGTGAAGAATTTTAATAACTGCAAAGACATGAAGTAATCGTAAAATTAGCTCTGCACTCCATGCTGCAGAAGTATTATTCCCCCGGGCTTCATGGCTCTCCCATTATTTTCACACAAAATCTGGTTTTCCGGTTTAAAGTAAACTAAATAATTTACAAAAATATTTGTCAGCGTTAAATTAATTTTCTAACATTAGATCTGATGACTGAGCATCAATTGTCAGTAGTAATATCATGGGTGGCTGAAAATAACGTTGGGAATACATTTGTCAGGGATGCATCAGAAAGAAATTAAAGACAATTTAGTAAATAAAGGTTCATGAATTGTACGTGAGCAAAATTATGATGGTATTAAGTCACTGGCCAGTACATGGTGTTCTGTTCCCTGTGGGAATTTGAGATTCTGTTTCGGCCGATATATAGTTATGTTCATTTTGGAACCTCCCATCTGATTGAAAGAAACGATTCTAAGATAATCTGTCAGTCAGCTTAATACCCTTGCAATTGCCAGAACGCTGCTCATCAAAGGTGGCTCTGAACAGTTAAATATGTGCTGGTCATATTTATACGCCTACAAAAAGTGTACTCCATCTGTGCAGTGCTTCCAATGTATGTGCTATAGAAGTGCATTATATTTATAGCCCAAGTCTGTGGATCTGCTATGCTAAGCTGAATTTAGTGAACTGCACTAACTGTGCCCCTTCCAGTTCTACAGACGTGATACACTCTTGCCAAGTACAGTATTATATAAGCACTAGCAATGAATACATAAGCCCTGTTTAAATATGGCAGAAATGTATATGAATGCCTATACCAGTGCCATAAAAGGCTAAAGCCTAGACAATGACCTAGGTGACCCAAGTTCAAATCATAGCACAGGCTAATGGAGAGTGAAGATGTATGTACGTAACTTGGGTGGCATAACTCTCAACCTCTTAGTGCAAGAATTCTGGACAAAGCCAACACATAATGGGGGAACAGACCCAAAATCAGGAGCAGTTTTTAAATATTGCTCTTATAAACTTAGAAAGTTGTTATAACAACAGGTTTGATTGGCATGCATTTCCAGAATCATATGAAGTTAATCCTCAATGATTTGCCAAAAACACACAAATTTTTATGGGTGCCAAAAATAAAAGGCAAAAATCTAGACATTCGTGGAGATGCTGTCATGCTCAATGAAGACCATAAGGGTGACTGTTGAGAGGAATGCTGAGGGGAAGCAAGGTCAGCGCTCTTAGGGTACTCTGTTACAGTTGGATTTCCCTGATAGGAGACTGGTGAAACAACCATGACATGCTGCCTGAGGGTGTGCAGGATGTCCTGCTGATGTAATGGTAAAACACACATTAAGACAGAAGCTAAGGCCACCAGTGTGTGATTAAATTACCCCTAGAAAATGCAGCAATGGACATGCAAAGCAGCTATGATTTAAGCTGTATGCATACACTGATTACACAGAGGACTTACTCATAATTAATTGCATGTCTGTTCCCACAAATTAAAAGCAGAAATGAGCAAGCTTAAAGCATCCTTCTAACAGCTACTGTATGAGATGGAAGTACAAACTAAAATAATACATAATCCAAAAACTAAGAGATGTACTGCTTAATGAAAGCTATCACTTTGTTATTTTGATGCCTCAAAGTAACTAGTCCTTTCCTGAAGTAACTAATCTTACTGTGTTTTGCAGTGCTTTGTTGTACTGCAAGATTGCAGTTTGTGTCAGCACCATTTTTTACCCTTTCAGAATGTTTCACCTTACCTTGTGTTTGTGTGATTTTCTAGTTAATATATTTAAGTGAGGTGTATGAGAGGTTGGCATCCTCCACATGGGGGTACAATGGTGCTTCTGTTTCTTATAAAAAGTTTTACATGTTTTACTTACAGATTTAGCAGATTTTCCCCCATCATTTTCTATGTATGAGTTTCAAGTTAGCAGGTTTAACACTGACCTCTTATTGTGGATGTATTGCCAATGAGCATGTATGTTTAAACATAGAAACAGCTGTGAGTCTCACCATATGAATAATATGCAAATTAGCAAAATGTGAACAATTTTGACATCACAGAAAAACTCATTACCAATGTCTGTCCTTACTGAAACTGTAGTAGTTTGATAAGACCTGAGACTGTTGGAAAAGAAGTTGCAGCCCAGTGACCTGAAAATTAGTAGGCACAGCAGGCTAAGGAAAGCAAGTCAGCATTTTGTTCAGGAATGCTGTACTGTTTCCAGTTCATTACATGAAGAAAAATTGCAGGATGCTGTCCAGTACTGAAGTGGTGCAATATTTATAAAGTCATAGAATAATAAAATGTACAAGGCAACAGAGCCATGTGGCCACTTATGCCTTGCCAGTACCTACTCTTACGACCTTTCAGCCTTTATGTGGATAAGCCTGTCATGCAACTCCTGCAACTTCAAGATAAGGTCCGCCAATCCATAAAGCTTCAACATTACGTGGACTCAGTATTACAGTCATATTTAGCTCTTACTTAGTTTACCTGCATTACAGTACTGTTCTCCTGCTCTGACTTAAAAGTACATTATTGTTACTTGTGCTGTTAAATGTTTTACACAGCTGTTATCTGGTTACCTGTTCTTTAACAGCTATTTGCTAAACCACTGTAATTTTGCATCACTACTTTTAAATGAGTTCTGTCATGTAGCACTGTGTTGCTGTACAGTTTTACATGTGCTTTACTTACATTATATCCGCAGTGCGCTGGCTTATTAACAACATTGCAGTTTCTACTGCAGTTATATATGCAGTCTCTGCATCAGAGCCTTATTTGCAGTACTGACAGCACTGCTGGACTGTGGTCTTTCCTTATTGTTTGCATTCATTTGCCTTCATATTGATATGCCAATCCTAAAGCTGTCTTGTGGGTATCAATGCATCCACAATGGTACTATTACCCCACTGTTAATTTATTTGTTCTGCTATGGTCTTTGGACCTTTTTCAGTAAAAAAAAAACTGGTGCCAGAGCATGGAATGCATAATGCAAAAGTAAGCATGACAAGTAAAACTATAGCACGTGCATAATATACAAATAAGCATAGCATAAGAGTACAGAGTGGCAAACATCACAGGCTATATACAGGGTATACATATATTAAACATTGTAATAAATATATTGTAGTAACATTGTAATAAAGGATGCACGCTCTCATGATGCGTTTACCTGTATGGCAGTATGTGTTCTATGCCATAAGTTAGGTTACATGTTATGATATCTCTTTGAAAAATCTGATCTTTTGGTGCAAGTAATTACTAGTGTGTGTGTGTGTGTGTGTGTGTGTGTGTGTGTGTGTGTGTGTGTGTGTGTGTGTGTGTGTGTGTGTGTGTAGATGTACATCTACCCCCCCCCACACACACACACTCCATTATAGAAAATAATGTTGTCATCTGGCAATTCCACAGAGAGGGTGGAGGACCCCAGAGACCTGGTGTAAGTTATGGTTGAAATGTAATACAAGGTTAACCACAAGCAAAATTACAGGATCATTTGTATGTCTGTTTCAAGTGATCATAGTGCCTTACTCTGAAAGTCTTGTTGTCTGTATCTTGCTTGATATCTTTGGGAAGATGATTCCAGTTGAAAAAGTTTTACTACAGTTTTTTGCACAACAACAAGATTGAAAGGGATCTACCTGAGGTAAGGGTATTGTAATTCTGACCATACCTCTCAGCTGTCCAGATTTTTCCCTCTTATTTTTGGTCTGTTCCTCAAAATAAATTGTGGTTTTCTGGAGTTTTATGGCAAATCAGTGAGGACTGAATTCACTAAATAATAACAGGCAGTTGAGTTTCAGACTTCATATCCTTCACAAAATGCATGGTAACACAAGACCTTTTATTCTAGCAGCTTTCTAAGTTTATAAGAGCGATATTTAAAATTTGCCCGTATTGTTAGGGCTTTGTCCAGATTTTTTGTACTAAGTGGTTGAGCACTATGAGCCTGACTGTGTAATAAGTAGGGTGAATCAATAAAAAACAACCACCAATCAAAACCAGAACCTGGGTCCACTTAAAAAATTGCAGAGCACAAGAAATACACAGAAGGATCCAAGGACGACCAAAGGCTTCCAAAATAAATCTGTCTTTAATGTACAAAAAGTAAAAGCATAAGAGCTTTCTTAGCAAAGCTACTTCATCAGATGCATTTCACAACTAAAATTTCAGCTCATTATATATACTAATTAAAAAGATCACGACTAGAAACTTTGCTCTGTTAAAACATATTTCTAAAAAACACTCAGAACAATATATATGTATATGTGCAATGAGTATTAAACACCCAACATTAAATAAAGACTTGCATATACATGTGAACATAAATATCTCTAAAATAATAAAAAATAAAAAATGTATCTATTATTTTAAATAATTATTATTCTAAATAAAAAAATGCCAGATTACTTCCTATTCAATGGTCTGGCTTAGGTCTCAATGGTACCCTGTCATTCAGGCCATGTCCGTAGTCCCCACGTAGTCTGACTATCCATTTGGCTTCCAACTGTTCAGTTTGATTTCTGATGTCCCCTTTCCTTATGTTTTCAAAAATACATCCTATCACCATAAACCTAAAAGAATGAGAGGCATTAGTATCCACAATATGTTTAGACAAAGCACTGAGTGTATCACTTTTACTTATATGGTAATAGTGTTCCTTAATCCTGTCTCTCCGTGCTGGATCAGTTTTACCAACATAAAAGTTTGTACATACTGAACAGTGAGCTATGTAGACCACGTGCACACTACTGCAAGTCGCAGCAATGTCAAAACTATATGTTCTATTTTGATCAGG
The DNA here is from genome assembly GCF_019279795.1 of Protopterus annectens. Classification (NCBI taxonomy): domain Eukaryota; kingdom Metazoa; phylum Chordata; order Ceratodontiformes; family Protopteridae; genus Protopterus; species Protopterus annectens. The sequence goes on along the minus strand of NC_056745.1, from coordinate 1,114,704,284 downwards.
ATGGTAGAATACTCCAGTGCTATCAATATATTTGCAGGCTTGACAGTGCCCACATACAGTGGTACATCCATGACTTGTGTTAGATGACATTCCCTTTGGTATGCAGAAGCGTCTCTTAAGAGACTTCATATTCTTATATACATGTATTGGTCTCGTATCTACTATAGCCTTAATATCATTGTCTTGAGGTGGCAGTTGCTTGGGTGTCTGCTTTGGAGGCCTCTGTAGTTTTGGTAGATTTTGATCAGTGCCTCCAGTATGTCTTTGTGTGTTTGTGTTTGTTTTGCAGTTGTGATAGTTCTATGTGAAACTGGGTTTGTGGTGTTCGTGGTTTCCTTCTCCTGTCTGGTCTTGCCAGTCCTGAGTTGAGAGAGCTCAGCCTCCAGTTTGGCTATATAGTTGCATCTCTCACATGTATTTGTGTTTTGTGGGAGAAGGAGTGGGTTGTCTGTGTACATGAGGCAATTGTAACATTGCCTCAAGATGCCCAGATTCACCAGCTTTACAGGAGAGGACGCTAACAACTGACCCTTCGACATGCTAGAAAAAGTGAAAAAGTTTTGCTGTGTAACTGAGTCAGAAGGGACCTATAGGAAATGGGTACTCAAGGGGATTCTAGGCTAATGTAGTACTTTGTTTAGTATACAAGTACTTTACCTATATAAAAATGCTTTAGGAGCAAGTGCTGAGCTTTTGAGATAGAGAATAGACTGTTTAGATTGCAAGTAGAGAAGTTCTAAGGGAAAAATTGAAGAGCAGACTTTACGGAGCCAGAAATAGTTTAACCGATGGTGCTCTATGGGCAACTCCGCTAAATCCATAAAAGCGTGCTAAAGCAGGCTTTATAGCAGGGGGGTTGAAAAGAGCTAGGAATTGACCCAAAATGGCCAATAGACTACAAGTTTCTGGCTGGAACCACTGCTCTAGGGACAAATAGGCTGCTCAGTGCTCCCCACTCCCACTGGTGAACAAAGAAGCTTCCCTTTATCCAAATAAGGATATGGAATAGCACAGGAACCAAGCCAAAGCCCAGAGATCAGCAAACTCTGAAGACTGGACTATTCTAGTTCAGTAAGGCGGGAAAACAAGATTTTTGCTGCAGAAAACAGAGGAAAAACAGACAGTAAATGCTATAAATGCTTTTAAACGGCTAAGCGACTTGAGTGTGTTAGCCTACAGGTAAATTAAGCAACAAATAACTTTTTAAAAGTGCAAAACAGTTAATCAACACAAAAACAGTTTAAATAGAATGCAGAGCTGTATAAACAGGCGAAAATGCAGTCGCTAAGCAGTAAATAATCAAAAAGCCAGAAAAAAATACTTAAATCAGGAAAACTCACTCTTTTGCTCTCTGCTGCTTGTAGAACTCTGCAGGACACCACGAGGAGCTGTGCTGGGTGGAAAACAAGTGAAAAAGTGCTAAATGGGCTTTATTACAGGGGGCTGAAAAGAGCTAGGAATTGACCCAAAATGGCCAATAGACTACAAGTTTCTGGCTGGAACCACTCCTCTAGGGACAAATAGGCCGCTCAGTGCTCCCCACTCCCACTGGTGAACAAAGACGCTTCCTTTTATCCAAATAAGGATATGGAATAGCACAGAAACCAAGACAAAGCCCAGAGATCAGCAAACTCTGAAGACTGGACTATTCTAGTTCAGTAAGGCGGGAAAACAAGATTTTTTTTTTTTTTTTGCCTCTTATTTTTGGTCTGTTCCTCAAAATAAATTGTGGTTTTCTGAAGTTTTATGGCAAATCAGTGAGGACTGAATTCACTAAATAATAACAGGCAGTTGAGTTTCAGACTTCATATCCTTCACAAAATGCATGGTAACACAAGACCTTTTATTCTAGCAGCTTTCTAAGTTTATAAGAGCGATATTTAAAATTTGCCCTTATTGTTAGGGCTTTGTCCAGATTTTTTGTACTAAGTGGTTGAGCACTATGAGCCTGACTGTGTAATAAGTAGGGTGAATCAATAAAAAACAACAACCACCAATCAAAACCAGAACCTGGGTCCACTTAAAAAATTGCAGAGCACAAGAAATACATAGAAGGATCCAAGGACGACCAAAGGCTTCCAAAATAAATCTGTCTTTAATGTACAAAAAGTAAAAGCATAAGAGCTTTCTTAGCAAAGCTACTTCATCAGATGCATTTCACAACTAAAATTTCAGCTCATTATATATACTAATTAAAAAGATCATGACTAGAAACTTTGCTCTCTTAAAGACATATTTCTAAAAAACACTCAGAACAATATATATGTATATGTGCAATGAGTATTAAACACCCAACATTAAATAAAGACTTGCATATACATGTGAACATAAATATCTCTAAAATAATAAAAAATAAAAAATGTATCTATTTTTTTAAATAATTATTATTCTAAATAAAAAAATGCCAGATTACTTCCTATTCAATGGTCTGGCTTAGGTCTCAATGGTACCCTGTCATTCAGGCCATGTCCATAGTCCCCACGTAGTCTGACTATCCATTTGGCTTCCAACTGTTCAGTTTGATTTCTGATGTCCCCTTTCCTTATGTTTTCAAAAATACATCCTATCACCATAAACCTAAAAGAATGAGAGACATTAGTAACCACAATATGTTTAGACAAAGTACTGAGTGTATCATTTTTACTTATATGGTAATAGTGTTCCTTAATCCTGTCTCTCCGTGCTGGATCAGTTTTACCAACATAAAAGTTTGTACATACTGAACAGTGAGCCATGTAGACCACGTGCACACTACTGCAAGTCGCAGCAATGTCAAAACTATATGTTCTATTTTGATCAGGATGGTAGAATACTCCAGTGCTATCAATATATTTGCAGGCTTGACAGTGCCCACATACAGTGGTACATCCATGACTTGTGTTAGATGACATTCCCTTTGATATGCAGAAGCGTCTCTTAAGAGACTTCATATTCTTATATAGATATATTGGTCTCGTATCTACTATAGCCTTAATATCATTGTCTGTAGTCAAAATATCCCAGTGTCTTTCGATTATATCCCTATATTTAATATCACTGGAGTAATATAAACATAGTTTTACTTTATCATTTTTTCTGAGATGCAGCTTTTACACTACCAGAATACTGCTCGACAAATTACGGCTTAGCTCTACTGTTTCTCAGACTAGAAACCAACTCAATATTCTCAGCTATGTCATTCCTTGCATTACCCCTAGCCGTAAAGGATTCCACTAAAGAGTTAGTTTGCCTAGCAAATTCTGAATCATTTACACTTGGCCTTGAAGCTATGTAAACCTGACTTCTAACCACACTTTTGAACACATGGGAGGGATCCATACTTTCTTTAAATAAGAGATGGTTACAATGACAGGGCTTTCTGTACAATTTTGTTGTAATGTAACCATTTGTGTCATAGATTACTTTTACATCTAAAAATTCTACTGACTCAACTGAAAGATTTTGAGAGAACTTTAAAAATGATGTAGTATTGTTAATGTAACTAATAAATTCATATAGATCCTCTTGAGGACCCTCCCACAAAAGAAAAATATTGTCCATGAATTGACGATAAAAAACAACTTGTTTACTATAGGGTCCATTAATAATGTGACGTTGTTCCCAAACTCCCATAGCCACATTGGCGTAGCTATTGGCACATGACGTGCCCATAGCTACGCCATGTTTTGCCAATAAAAATTGTCACCAACTACAAAAACATTGTTGTTCAAAACACATTCAAGTAGAATACATGTTAACTCAATCTTCTTACTATTAAAGTCAGTGCACCTCTCTAGAAACTGTTTTACACTTGAAAGCCCTTCATTGTTCAGAATAACCGTAAAGAGAGAGGTGACATCTAAAGTCACTAAATATAAATATTCTTGTTTTTTTGTATACATTCATAAACAAGAACAAATCATTCAGAAACTGTTGAGTGTCCCTTAAGATATGTGGACATAAATTTAAAGCAGGTCTAAGTTGTTTCTTTATGAAAATAGATGCAGGCTCAGTGCGCCAATTTCTACCTGCCACAATAGGACGTAGTGGGGGATGTATAGAATCTTTATGTAATTTGGGCAGGCCTTGAATGACCGGTATTAAAGCATCCTTAACAAATAAATAATTGAACAACTGTGCATCTATTAAATCATTCTCTAATAATGTCTTAAAATATTATTAACCTTAGTAATCATGTAATCTACTTGTCTAGAAGTTATTTTAATATAAAAACAAATATCTGAAAGCATAGCTATCATGTCATTATTATATCTTTCAGTTTCAAATAACACAATTGGACCACCTTTATCAGCTGGTCTGATGGTCAGTTGACTGTTATTCTGTAACCTGTTCAGTGCTTGATATTCAAATTTTGTTAGATTACACTTCATATCATGCTTTCTATGAACGGAATTAGATGCATACATTAAGTAAAAATCATTTAGACAGAGTTTCTCAAACGCTGTTACCAAAGGATGTGGATTTGGAATATACGTTCTAGGTTTTTTAAAAATGTTATTATCATACACACTGTTATTGTTTGTCCATTACTTTGACATTGTTTCTTTAAGAACGAAAGTTTGTGCTATTGAGAACAATTTATTTAAGTTAAGAAAGCAACAGTACCAGAAATACCATCTAGAAGTCTGTTTAAAGGAAAATATTGTTCCACTGGACTTAAAGTCCTGGTAATGCCTACACAGGGCAGTGCTATACCAGATTTATTAGCCAAATCACAAATGACTAATCTCAAATGCAGTTTTAAATATATGCAGCTCCTTATCAAATATTCAAAACTTGAGATAGAAAACTATCTAACAGTATAAAAGAGCTGTATAATGAGTTACTTGACAATTGTGACAATGCCCTAGTAGACAAATATTTCATGGAAGTAATGGACTCTGTTGCTATATATGAACGTAGACTTAGCAGGATCAAAACCAAGAAACTAATCAGAGAGACCATGCTGATTTTACTAACTCTAATGTGTTTACTTGGCCTAGAACAGCTAATTTTAACTCTAGTGCCATTAATTCCACTCAAGAAATTGATCCTGCTATTAATGTGAATGAATACAGCACAATGAGTGTTGCTGGTAACCATGGAGATGAGCAGACATCACAGTTAGCTAATTCCACAGCTGTAGTGATGCCCATAATTGATTTAGGTGCCAGAAAGAAGATAATTCAAGTTACAGCGGAAGTGCACCATTAAGGTGAACCAGGGAGTGTGGCGAATCATACTGTTAAAGTACCGAGCATTTCTAATGTTTCTACAAAAAATAATACTCCTTTTTCTCAAGGGAGACTAATGTTTCCACTACCAATAAAGTCTTATACTGTAAATGAGCAGAGGTCCCTTTCACGCAGCAAGACTCGCATGAAGAGAAAACCCGAAGGGGAAGCCTCAGGGACACAAACATTAAAGAAGTTTTGGAACAAAATTTAGAAGGTTTAATCTGGAAATTGAGACTAGATTAAGTCTGTCTGGGGGCATTGGCATGAGAGTCTAGGACTGTGTTGTTGAGATAAATAGTCTCTTCACAGAGAGTTTGTGAAATAGGGTCATGATTGAGATTTGTGTCCCAGGCAATGCTTTGTTTGATTAGGGAGATATACAAGTGAAGGTATAATTTTTTTTTTAAATCTGTTTAGAATTAGAGGTTGTCAAATTTGATATGAATTTTACTCTTATTATTAATTGGTGCAAGTTCAAGGGGGTAGCTGTCTATATGGAGAATAAAGCTAATTATTAGTGGCATGGTTGTGCTGTGTCTTCTAGTATTTAAATTCATAAAGATTTTTCACAGATTTGCTGGGCTGTATCAGTTTGTGAATGAAGTTCTTACAGTAGAACAGCAGCATCTTAAGATTTTTAATCTATATTTCCTTTGACTTGTTAACTGTCCACTTGTATGAGTGTTCTACCCCTAGTTAAAATGTAAATACAATAAATATAACTTGTATGTTATTTTGACAGTAAGGCATCCATTCATTTCTTGGACTCGTGTCTCAGTGTCTATCTTAATGCAGCAACATCATTACATCTCAGTTAGCTGAAATACAGATGGTATTGCAAATTACCCATGTTTTAACTGGAGGAAGGCAATCTCACATTGTATGTTGTGTAATAACATTACTCAAAGGAAGTCAAACACTTGATTTTGATTTGTGCTTTGACCTACTGCAGGAATGACAGTAGTACGTATTATACAGCATCATGTAATAAACATTCAAAAGAAAACGCTATGAAGGGACTGGACTCAGAAGCAGTAAACAGTGCAAGTAAATTTAAGTTATGGACTTCAGATATGATTAGATACTCACAGTTACAAAACTTTAGAAAGTTCATATATAGTTACTCTACAGATTTTATAAAGCAGAATGTTATACGGTTCTTATTCATTTCTAATAAAGTAGAAGGTTTATGTTAAAACAGTTTACATGGTTTGCACTATGGTTTGGCTACATGAAATTTAAGGTTTAAAATTAAATTGTATGTCTTTAAAAAAAATAAATAAATACGAGCGAGTAAAAAAATACAGAGCTTACAGACATGGGTCTGGAGGCTAATAAAGAGAACATGATTTAGAAGAAACTACAAAGAAACAGTTGAAAGACTGCAGGCATTTTTTAAATTGTAAGCCTTTTAAAGAGTTTATCCATTATCCCTAAAGCATTTACAAGCAACTTCCTTGAAGAGGTACTTAGAAAGAGACTTCTTAAACTTGCCTTGTTTCAGCTGGTACTTTGTTCCAGAGTGTTGGACCTGTTTGTGAGAAGGCTCTTTCACCAATTACTGTTTTTAAACAGGGGTGGTTGAGTGATATTAAGTTCACTTGGGAATTTGTTGGGGAGTAGGATTGTTCCCTGATTTGAAGTTTTCTTTTCAGGGAGGGTGAAGCAGCCAAATGGTGCATAGATAAGTGGACCTTTTATTAATGGGTATCCAGTTTAGGTCATGTACACAGACGTCCACAAGTAGAACAAATCCGGCAGTTGTATTTTCAATGACTTGTAGTCTTTGGGTGTCATAAGTGGAGTGTAATGAGAGTACATTGAGACTGTATTCTAGTTTGAGAAAAATATTCTTAGCCAGTGCTTTATAGGCAGTAGGAGACAGTAGATGTAATATTCTATAGCAGAGTTTCAGTTGAGAGACTTTATTAATGATATTATCATTGTGTGTTGCAAAGCTTAATGCAGAGTCAAGTGTTAGGCATAAACAGTTGTACTTGGTTACAAAAGGAATAATATGGTTGTTGTTGTCTGAGCTAGTAATAACAGGAAGTGAAGAGGGTCTGTGAGGATCCTTTGTGTTATACCTTTATTATTTAGGTTTTGTCTAGTATATCAGTATATGTATTTTCTATTTCAAGAAAATATGCTGTAAATTAACATTTCTGTTTTAGAAATTGCATTTTGCACATAAACACATTTTTTAAATAAAAACAGAAAAAATATTGTAATGTGTTTTACTGCTATTTTAACAAAACAATGGTTAATCAAAGATTCATACATACTAGTGATGTTTTATATATAATGCATTTACCTTTGCCCTTGTGGCCTTGGTCATAATTGAAAAAAGGTCCAAGAAAGACTAGCTCAATTACCCTATAAAATAGACAAATTGTTAAAAAACTCATTTGTTAATATCAGCATTCTCTTTATTTTTTCATTAACTATGAGAAATCTAGTGTCCTTTAATAGTCTACGTGAATACACAAATCTTACTTTTATATTTCAGAGTCATAGCAACATACAATGATAATATTAATTTGTTTACAATGTGGTGTTTATTCACCATCATACATCAATAGCTTATCTTGTTTAACATTTGATACTCAGTCAATATACTGCATGTATGCCAGGCCTGACATAAAAAAGGAACTTCTTTTGGTGAGCCCACTGGATTTCCTAGCCAACAAATAAAATAACTGTTTTAAGTAATCTAATGTTTTTAATGTTACTTTTTAAGTGCACACCAGATTTCTGGTTTCAAACCAACTAAGTGGTTAGACTGTAATGTTGATGGATGCACTTATAATTTATTGCAATACGGAGAGATGTGAGGTATAGGACAGGTGTATGCAATTTAACTTCTGAATAAACTACTATATAATTTTCAGTTTAATACTGCGGTGATTTTTTTCAAAATGTTTGTTTCATAATTTCTGTTTGGTATTAATGATGCAGAACCAACATTGTTTACTAATATATTTTTTTAGGAAACTCAAGGTATATGTGTGGCCACATTTGGGTCATCTCGAGAATTCCCAGCATTCTTTACACCCAGAAGTGGGATTAAAGCACCTTATAATGTATGCAATGTAGAGGAAGCAGCCAGCCTGATAGGTGAGGTTTTTTTTTTTAAAGTCACAAGTTATGATGCTTGTGTGTGTGTGTGTGTGTGCGTGTGTGTGTGTGTGTGTGTGTGTGTGTGTGCGTGTGCGTGTGTGTGTGTGTGTTGTTTACTGTCATTTTATTGAACTGCACTTGACTAAGAATCAAATGTTTGAAAGAATTTGACTGAAAAGCAAATTGACTGAAACACATTTCCCTGAAATCTCAGTTGACTGAAATCTATTTTACTGAATCAGAAATCACTGGAAATATTCAACATAAGAAAATACAACATAAAAGTGTGCAGAGCGGCAACCCCGCTGGATCCTCCACACCTCCTTTAATTTTATACACTAACTCCACAGTCACACAATTACTTGGAAAAAAATTAAAAAACACCATACACAGTGAATCAGTGTTTGTGCACCAACACTTATTCATGGTGTATGGTGTTTTTTTCTTGTATTTATATATATATATATATATGTATGTATATACACAATATGAATATGCGTGTGTGTTGATTATTTTAAGGGAATCAATGATTTCTTATGATTTAGCAAAGGAAGTTTATTCTATAATCTTGGAAGGTATTGTATAATGTCTCTGTCACATTTTTTGTAATATTGATATTTATTTTTGGTACTAGATTTCCTGAGCTAGGTTGAACTTCCTCATCAATGTTTTCCTGATTCAAGAACTCAGTCAATCATTGCCTTATAAACCAGAGGCCACCTCTAAGTAACCTCTAAAAAACAGGATATAATGACAATTCCAGAAGCCATTCTGAATAGTTTAATCCTATGATTTTTTATTAAGGAGTTATGGTATGTTTTGAAGTTCTTTCAGATGGTTTGTTTGAAACTTATAAAGTACAGCATTTTACTTGATAATGGTTCATATCAGTGAGGCATAAAGTAGCGCAATGTTTTCACTGGAATGACTTGATATGCTGTTTAGAATTGGATGGACTACAGAATTTACTTTCCTAATATTTGTATATGCACAGTGATCACGTTTAAATTGTTGTCTACTACTGTCTAGTTCTTTAATGATTTGACCATTTATTTTATAATCATAATTTGTCTTCTTTCTAAGTCTCATTGTGTTATATTCATCCACATTAAAATCAAGGCTATTACTACCACACTAGGTTTATTTTTTGTAGATCATCTTGGAGAACATCTGTATCTTCTGTTGATGTAATTAAGTTATCCAGTTTGCAGTCATTAGCATATATAGTGATTCATGGTCATTTCCCTCTTTTATATCTGAGAAGAATAATTCTAAAAGAAGTGGTTCCAGTAAGGAACAGTGTGAGACACCACTGATTACCCTGATTGGATGGACAGGTAACTCCTACCTTAACCTACTGTGTCCAGCTGTTAATCAGGGTTTTAAACAATAAATCATGTATGAGCTGACATTTAATGCTATTAATTTGTCAATTGTTTTCTTTTGTAAGATGGTGTTAAATCCTTTAGCTAGGTCAAGATAACCAGTATGCACTGTCTGACATTCATTAAGTACTGTTATTAAATGTTTAGAGAATAACAATTCAAAAGGCAATATGTATTTCAACAAATCCATACTCTTTCATAACTAACAGAAGTAGGTCACTTATGTTCTTCTGGATAACCACAATTATGGCTTTCTCCGTGATCTTACATAACAATACTGGTCAAGCTGATGAGTTTAAATTTGTTTGGCTCTGATATGCACCCTGTTTGCAAACTGGTGCAACTAAAGCATATTTCCATAAGTCAAGGATATGTTTATCTGCAATTAGTTTATTTATCATGTTTGATAGGTGTTTACTCAGGTTTTCATTGATCCTTTGTGGGAAGCTACTGGATATGTTATCAGGTCCCATGGAAGTTGACTTTTTAATTTTCCTAGTGATAGAAGTTATATTGTCTGTACTTATATGTGGCATGTGCCCCATATCCAGATAGCATTCAGACATATTTTAGATTATTGTGTTTGCACAATATTTTCCTGAGAACGCATTCTTTGTATCCTGTGCTTGTGTTATCACCTGATTTTTTTTTTCTTAACCTGTTACTTTGACAATTTCCTCTTTGTTTTTATTTTTCTAAGGTACTAAAGGATGCCTTATAACTGCTTGCAATCTTTAAAACTAAGTTAAGTCAATAGTTATATCTGTAAGGTTTGATAAGAAAAGTAAGCAGTTTTTGTACTTACTCTAGACTCATTTTTATGGCTGGGGTGATTTTTTATTTATTTTCAAAGCTAAGTAGTACCTTGATGTTCTTTGTGTTTCACTGTTGCAGTTATCACACTTGGATTATCTGCCTGCAGGTAGCCCTCAGTTGGCCCGAATACCAGAGACTTAGTATTTCTGCGTTGGATGCTGTTGCTTCTTCCATAATGTCAGGTCATCAGGGGTATAAAAACAGGCAGCCAACGCTATTACATCAGTCTTTCTTGCCGAGGAGGAGCCCGAAGCAGAAGCAGTTTCCAATTGCTGGTCGGCCACTACATGAATTTTTCATTTTCGAGTTGTATAATCCTGAAGTCTTCTAAAGCTAAGTACCCCACTGGAGATCCTTTTTTTCTTGCTCTAACCGATGTCAGAAAAAGTTAACAATTGTCTTGCCTGTGGAAAGCAAATACCTCAGAGATTTTCATTCTTACTGCATCACCTGTTTAGGCCTAGACCATGACGTCCCTCGCTGTCAGTTTTGTGTCTTGTTTAACAGATGAACCATTCGTCATTGGGCTATCTTTGTCGCTAAATTCTTTCACTCTCAATCTCTGTATTCTGAAATGGCTTCGGTAAGCCATCCGACTACTGATCTTCCGAGAAAACGTAAAGATAAAGACAGAGACAAACCGCATAGGTCCAAAACTGCCGACAATGCTTCCATTACGCTAGTTGCCAGTCTGCTGGCACTCAGTGAGGCGCCTTTGCAGCCTCTGATGCCCACTTCTATGGATTTACAGGCCCCTGCTGAGACCCATTCGGAGTCCGGTATGCTGCGAGATGCTTCTTCGACTATGGAACCAGTGGATGTCTCTACCTTACATGGGTCTGGAGCCACTGTGCAGGCACTGGCTTCTGAAGGAGTTTGTCATCCTCCCAATGTTCGAATCAAACCGACGTCTTCTTTTTTAACCAAAACTACCGAGTTTCTTAGGCCCAGAGTATGCACTATGCCTAGAAAACTGATGACCAAAGCACATGCTCAGGCACGCATGCCACAAAAACAAATGCTTAGAATGTAGTAAGTCCAAAAATGATAGCCAGAGAGAGACAACCAGTAGGCTCACAGTAATCCAGTCTTTTTCGTAAAATATATAAAAAGTTCTTTTATTGTTGTGCACAGGTAAGCGCTTTCACCAAAAGCTTCTTCAGACCTTAAAAACTTCTCTCCATGCAAACATTTACTTATATATTCACCATGTGATCAAAATCAATTAACCAATTAACTTTTTAAAAAGACATCCTTTCCGTTATCTTAAAAAACGTATATACATATATATTAATGCATGTAAAGATTAAGTTCAGCCTAAAAATACTTGGCACTCTATGTAGTACAAAACAAGACTGAAAATGAGCTTTTCATTCGTGTGGTTGAATGTTTAACTTGATGTATTACGCATCCCTTTGGGTGTCTTCATAGGCTGACTTCTTTGTCTTTGATTATTCATTTACAAAGACGAGCGGTAGCTTATACTAGCCTCATACACAGTATAGCCCTGCAGCTTTATAAAAGCACGGATGGCATATCAATCTTTTATAAATATATATGGGCTCCCTACTAAAATGAATTACTACCTAAAATAATTTGCATTCATCATATGTATCTATCGAAGTACCAGCTTCTTATAATGATTTAATAATCTGTTAGTATTTTATAAAATCTTGCTACTCAACAAAAATATATGTGAGAGCTACCTACTTGATTGTATATGCAAACAAACGTTAATACATACTAACGCTGTACGCGATATGTTTTACTTGCTTTGTATAACTAGCTAAAATAAAAATGCATCACGCTGCATATTCAAATACTCAAAATGCCTGCTTCTCATAAAAATTCTGCAGGCGGTCAGTATTTCATATCCGTAGATAACAACGTGTGACAAATGTCCATTTAACTATCGGCCTGATATTCCCAGCTTATTGGCATTTGCTAACATTACTGTCTCTTTCTTATACCAGCTGCTATACACTGATAACTAATTGTCTGTCATGAACAATACTAAAAAGATAGTTAGCTAAGCGCACTATATCAGTCCAGCGTTCCCATTTAATAGGATAAAAATCCAAAAAGAACTAGTTCTATTAGATGTATATTTATATGTGGTTTTCACTAACCATCTTGTCTTTGCCTCAACATTGGCATAACAGAGTACTTTTTATTGAAAACTCATGAATTTATTAGACATGGTAAGTATAAAAGATATTATAAGGGTTCTACACATGTGGATTTGTTTATCAAACAATTACTTGGAATAGTACTCCCTAGTACCTAGCATAATTTTCTTAACTATGAATTTATGGAATCAGATGTTGAACTATATATGACTATTGCAATATGATATTTACATGGTTCTTATGTACTAAAATTACTATGAAAGGATGATATGACTAAGCTAGGATGGACTATCCCAACGTAATAAAAGAAGGTCGCTATATTCATGCTAAACTTTATATATAATAGTATTACATTACTCGCTATAGATGTATTCATATGTTAATAGAGGTTGCTACTGTCACTTAGCAGTGACCCTTCTGTTCCTAAGAATGGGTTTTATTGTTGTCTTCAATTATGCACCCACAATTGCAAACTCTAAATCTTGCAGCCTGACTTATTCTTTAAATACCCCACCAGCAACCCTAAGCAAGCAGGTGCTGGATGTCATCCTTTAAGCCAGAAGGCCCAGTACTGGGAAATCCTATGCTAAAAAGTGGAAAAAGTATTGTTCTTGGATTCATTCTAAAGGAAAGGACACAGCACTGCCCTCCTTACCTCTAATCCTGGATTACCTAGCAGAACTACTACACAGAGGCCTATCCTTCTCCTCCATTAAGATCCATGCCTCTGCCATTTTGGCTCATTACAATACTGAGCCACCTCTATACTCTCACCCTCTCATCAAACAGTTCCTGAGAGGGGCAAACAACTTAAGGCCACCAAGAAGAGCACCCACTCCCACTTGGAACCTTAACTTTGTTTTGGAAAAGCTCATGCTTCCCCCTTTTGAACCTGCTGCTTCAGCAGAGTTAAAATTCCTCTCTTGGAAAACAGTCTTGCTTCTAGTCATCACTTCAGCTAGAAGAGTGTCTGTGTTACAAGCACTGATGGCTGTGGAACCCTTCATTATTTTTCATGCTGACATGGTTTCCCTCAGAACTAACCCTTCCTTTATGCCTAAAGTGGTGTCCAGTGTGTCTAACAACCAATCCATCCATTTGCCAACCTTCTTCCCAAATCCTCAAAATAAAGGGGAAAGGATCCTGCATTATGGACATGCACAGACAGCTCAGGTTCTACCTTGGTTAGGACTAAGCCTTTCAGAAAATCTGACCAGCTGCTAGTCAGCTTTGCAACATGGGCAGAGGGCAAGGCCATTTCAAAACAAACCATTTCCAAATGGACAGCACACTGCATCCATTTCTGCTACAAGCACCATGGAAAACCAACCCCTCAGGGGGTCAGAACACATTCTACTAGAGCTACATCTACCTCTACACCATTTTTCAGGGGAGTCCCCAAAAGGGACATACTGGAAGCTGCTACCTGGAGTTCTGTACACACCTTCACCAAGCATTACCACCTGCCTATCTTTTCCAAATCCAGGGCAGGATTTGCTACAGCAGTCCTGCAAGGCATACTAGCCAGCCCTAACTCTTCTTGTCTGCCTCCACCCTTCTTCAGCTTTGAGAATCCACCCAAGTGTGATGACTGCAACAGTGAAACATGAAGAACATAGTACAGTTGTGTACACTTACCATAAATGTAGATGTTTGAGTGTATTCACTGTTCCAGTCCTGGTTTCCCTCCCTCCAGCCCCCTGGTTTTCTCTATCTCTCTATCTCTCCTCTCTGTGGCTATTTACTTTTTACTGGTGGTGTCTTTCTCACCATATTCTAGCTCCCTGTTTGGGGGCTCCTGACATTTGGGGCAAGAAAAAACTGATGTAATGGCGTCAGCTGCCTGTTTTTATACCCCTGACGACCTGATGTCAGACCTGGAGCGACAGCAACCGAACCAGAAATACTAAGTCTCTGGTATTTGGACAGACTGAGGGCTACCTGCAGGCAGATAACCCAAGTGTGATGACTGCAACAGTGAAACACGATGAACATCTACATTTATGGTAAGTGTACACAACTGTACTTTTCCTTTTTCATTTGTACACTATTAAATTATTCCATAATTTTTCCAGAATTTGCCTCTATCTCTGTGTTATATCAAAATGTCTTTATTAATGCAGAGGTCAGTAATGCCATAGCATTCACTGACCATATCCTTTGCAGACTTCTTTGGATCACTGAGGATAGTATCCCCTTCTCGTTTGCTAAGTATATCATTTATTGCATCATAGCTCCTATTGGTAAAGTGTGAGCAAGTGACTTATTTAGGAATGAGTTTGACTTAACTGTTAGGCTAAAGCTGATACTGTCATGGTATGGGTTAATTACAAAGGTTATAACCATGAGAGGAGAACAGAAAATTTGTAAGTTTATTACTCTTGGGCTAAATATGATTCTACCATGGTCTGTGTCAATTGCAGGGGGGGGGTATAACCATAGGAGGGAAGCAGACAAATCCTAGATTTGGTACTAAGATATTTAAAGTATTGCTGTTACTTGTTGGCTTTGTTACTACTTGTTCCAAGCTGTTTTGATTAAAATAGTCAGTCAGTGTTAATGTTTTGGACATATTTATTTGTTGCCAAAGAATGTGCTCACTGAATGTTTATTTCTATTTTAGTTTAATTTTTGTTTTGCCACCTTGAGTAGATTCTACACATTAATTAACTGAATGCAACATAACCAAGAGGGTGAAGGGAAAAAAAAGAAATGCAAGCTAGATGTTAATACTGCATAAAACACACAACATACATAAATTCTTCAGGAACAGTTCTTGACCCTCCACACAACATGGTTTCAGACCTACACATAGCACTACCATGTCCTTATTTACTTTCACAGGTAAAGACCGAGATGAAGGCAAACGTGTTTCCTCTGTATTCCTTGAGCCTTTGATCTAGTCTCACCAAAATCTTGTCTGCCAACAGTCTTCCCTCAGGCTATCGCAACCTACACTACTGTGGTTAACAACTACTTAACTGAAAGATACCAGTCTGTTAAATGTCTCTCTACTTTTACTCCCTTCCTTCCTGTCACTAGTGGTGTGTCACAGGGCTCCATTCTCGGCCCTCTTCTCTTTAATACAGCCATTAACAATTTATATAAATCCTCTCAGCAAGCTTCCCTCATACAATACACTGATGATTCTACCCAAATATGCATTTCTGACAACCGCATACATCTTCAGAGAATTACTCAAGAAGCCTTAACTATGTTAAAATTTGGCTACAAGGTAATCGCCCACTACTAAAATCCCCCCAAAAATAATTTTTCTTTTTTGCAAAATCCCATTTCCATGAAAAAAACAACTTTAAAATTTCTTCCTTAAATAATACCATGATTGAAGTTACCCCACATACAAAACTACTTGGCATGACAATTGATGGCAACCTTAAATTTGATTTGCATAGCCACAACAGCATCAAGAAAACGCATCAAAACTAAGCACCCTGCAGAGAGTAAATAAATTCCTTACAGACTCTGACTGTGTAACTCTAGCTACCATTTGCCTATTACCCTGTCTCCTATATGGAGCTCCTATCTTGACCAATCTTCAAGCCTCACTTAGTTCTAAACTTGAACAGTGCTATAATGAAGTTGCCAGATTTGTTTGCAACCTTACTGGACCCACCACTGTTTAGCGCTAAATACAGTTAAATGGATCGAGCTTCCTTACCATCTATTTTATACTTGGCTCACATTAACCTGCAAAATCATCCATTTATCTGTCTGCCCAGAAATTAGACCACTACTCCAGTACTATCTTCCAAATCATTCCCTTCTGTCAAATAATAAATAACTGCTTACCATATACAAACCACAAAGGACTGCTGGGATCAATTTCTATTCCAATAGTATAGCTAGAACTTGGAATAACATTTCTATGTCAATTAGGTCTATCACACACCTTCATCTTTTCAAATCATTACTAAAAGACTTCCTCTCTCCCTCCTGGCTTTGTCCCTGCTCCTCATCTGGAACATAGCTGTCCATCACCCTTCATCTGGAACATAGCTGTCCATCACCCTTCATCATCTTTGCTATACCTCCCTTTAATGCACTAAATCACTTAGTCTGTTTATCCCCTTCTAATACCTCACTTTATTGTACTTCTTAAACTACTATACCTACTTCTAATTAGCACAACCTAATTACTGTTCCATCACCATTTCTCTCATAACACAAACCTTCTTATCTCTTCTAATGCCTCACTTTATTGTATTCCTTAAATTACTGTTACCTATCTAATGCACCACTATTCTGTCTGTCAAGTGTCAGTACAAGACTTGTAAATTTAATGTTTGTGAATATCAATACAAATGTTGTTATACTGACTATTATGCTATGTATTCACTGAAACTGCATTGTAAAATGTGTTATTGTAAATATTCATTGCATTAAATATGATACCTTGAAGCTTTTCTCCCCGGGTCTCCTCTAAAAAGGGCACCTGTGCCCAGTCAGACTTTCACAGTACACCAATGTGAATAAATAAACTATTAAAACAGCTTGACTGATTAAAATCACTTTTTAAAATGAGTGCACCTTGTATAGTAGTATTTTGGACATAGGAACATAACATGTAGGTATAATATGGTGTGCACATAAACACACCCACACACAAAGATTCAAAGATAGAGCGATGATTTGTCATGTTGGGAATCGCCCTATTTGACTGAGTTGGGAAGATGTCAGAGTAATCATTGAAGGTAGGTGTGTTTCTGTATCTGAATGTAAAATGTGTATAATGTATGGTGTGCTTGTGTGGGTTGCGAATGTTTAATGCATTTATCTGCATGATTGTGTGAAAGTGGAACTGTCTGGTTGTGTGTGAGTGTGCTGATAAGTGACTTCAGCTTACGGATGGTATTGTGAGTTTACTAGACAGTGGGGTTAACAAAGTTTTTCCTTTTCTCCACTGTTGTGTGATTTCAGAGTTTGTATACTATGTAAGAGTCAGAGATTCAGGGGTACAGGAGCTTGCTCCCCTGAAGTCAAAGTCAAAGTAAACTTTATTGTCATTTGAACTATACACGTGTAGCCTAAATGAAATTTCATGCATCAGCTCAATTCTTGAGATTATAAAGGAAAGTGAAACAACATATACAAGTAGAGGAATAAACATAACTAACAAATACAATACTACCCCAATACATGCAAGAAAAAGCAGAGATGTTTACCAATACTCGTATACGAAAAGAATACCCTCCCCAGAGTTAAATTAACTAGCCTATTTAATGTCATACAAAACACACTACAGATTGAAATGCCTAAGTTATTTGTCTAATATTGCATTTGAGTGAGTTAAATCATACTAACTATGGATATAATAAATAAATATTGCACCTACTCGGAATATATGTAAGTATGTATTGCACAAATAAATAAAAATTGACTTATGCATCTAGACCTCTGGGACTGGTGCCCGAGTTCGGAAGTTTAATCACTGTAGGGTAGAAACTATTACTGAATCTTGTAGTCCTACAGCGGATGCTGCGATATCTCCTGCCCGATGCCAGATGGTTAAACAGTTCATGTGCAGGATGCATGTTGTCCTGTATTATTTTGGTGGCCTTTTGGATGCTTCTTGCAGAATAAAGATGCTATATAGATGGAAGACTGGGATCTTTTACCCTCTCTGCAACCCTCAGCACTCTTTGTAGCACCTTCCTTTCTGTAACTGTGCAGCTTCCAAACAACACTGTGAAGTTGCAGGTGAGGATGTTCTCTGTTGTACCTCTGTAGAAGGTGGAGATAATATGAGGAGGAAGCTTATCTTTTTCAGCCTTCTTAAAAAGTGGAGGCATTGGTGTGCTTTCTTGACCAGTTGGTTGGTGTTTCCCAACCACGAGAGATCCTCTGATATGTGTATACCCAGGAATTTCATACTCTTAACCCTCTCCACACTCTCACCATTGATCCTGAGTACTGGATGGTTTGTTCTCCTTTTCCTGAAGCCGATGATAATCTCTTTCATCTTGCTTACATTCAAGTCTAGGTTGATGTACTTCGTGTTTCACTGTTACAGTCATTACATTTGGGTAATCTGCTGGCAGGTTGCCCTCAGTCGGCCTGATTAACAAAGTCTTGGGTCCTGTGTCGGTTGCTGTCCCTTCTTCCATGACGTCAGGTCATTAGGGGTATAAAACATGCAGCCGATGCCATTACATCAGTCTTTCTTGCCATGCGGTGCCCGAAGCAGAAGCAGTTCACAAGTGCTGGTCGGCCGACACTTGAAATTTTTGTTTTTGAGTTTCAGAACTGAAGTCTTCAACTAAAAGCTAAGTACCCCATTGGGGAAACTTTTTCTTGCTCCTTACCGATGTCAGTAAAAGTTAATAATTGCAAGCAAATACCTCATAAGGATTTTAATTTGTACTGTATTCCTTGCCTAGGCCCTGATCATAACGTACCTAGTTGTCGGTTTTGTGCTAGATTTAATCAATGCACTATTAAATGTCGGTACATTTTTGCTTCTAAATATTTTGACTCACGATTTAACTATCCAGAAATGATGTTGGTTAGCAATCCAACTACTGGAATATCTAAAAAACACAAAGAAAAAGACAGAGACAGGCTGTTAAGGTCCAAAACTGATGACGACGCTTCTCCTAAGCCAATCGCTAGATCGCCGGTACTCAGTGAGGTGCTTTCACAACATTTGATTCACAGGCCTCTACTGAGACCCATTCAGAGTCTGGTATGCCCCGAGATGCTTTGAGTATTGAACCTGTAGATGTCTCTACCTTAGATGGGTCCGGATCCGCTTTGCAGGCACCGGCTCCTGAGGGTGTTTTCAGGCCTAAAGATTTGTATATTGAACCAACACCATCTTTAAAACTAAGGCCAAAATCTACTTCTATGTCTGAAAAACTGACACTTGGGCCATGTGTGCAGGCCCCTATGCCTAAAAAGCAAATGATCAAAATGGCTGAAGATTTAATTACCTTGATCAGGGGAAGCCAACTCCCTCCTGTTAAGAGGCCTAGGCAAGACATTGATTATGAATCTTCTAATCAGGATTCTATTTCTTCTGATTCTTCTACTGAACAGGATTTATCTGTACCTACTTATGAGGACTCTGACGCAGAAGATTCCATTCCTTCTGCTTCTCCCCCTGAGGATTTCTCTTTTGGAGAAAGTTTACATACCTTAAGGGAACATTTCCACTGGGAAAGTTAGGATTTCTCTGTATCTAAAAAGAGACTTAGGGATTTTCTTCTTCCTCAGCATAGGTCTTTGGCTATACCTCCTGTTCTAGACATTGTTGATGATATTTTTTCAGAATCTAGTATGACTCCTGATTCTCTGCCTCCGGCTCCTAGTAAGCCAGACAGATACTACAGAGTTCCTGACTCCCACAAATTCTTTTTCAAAAATCCTACTGCTGATCCTGAAACCATTTCTCAGGGTCCCAAGGGCATTAAGGCCTCTACTGCTAAAAATCCTACCTCTTCTGATAGAGATTCCAGGTCGCTGGATAGATGGGGTAAGAAGGTTTACACGTCTGCAACCTTGGTAATCAGGGCTTTAAACTGTCAATTTCATATGCTTAAATATCAACAGCATATCATGGGACTACGTAAACAGAAAATTATGTTAATCTCTGACTGTGTGGAAAATAAAGATTTGCAGGATTTAGTGGTGGTGGTGCAGTGGTAGCGTTGTTGCCTCACAGCAAGAGGTTTTCCCGTTCGATTCTTGGCTGGAGTGCGGGTAGTGCCTTCTTTGTGGAGTCTGCATGTCATCCCCACGATTGGGTGGTGTTCGAAAGACATACGTAAATGGGGCGTACCTTTGTTGAAGGTTGGACGTCAAGCTGGCACCTCGGCGTTTATGAAAATCTACTGCCATCATTAGTGGACCGGAGTTCCACTGTGGCGATCCCTAACCGGGAAAAGCCGAAAGACAAACAACAACATTACATTCAGCTGAACAAGTTGGAAAACATACTTTGCAATGTGGTTTTGATTCCTTTGAGGCCTCTTGCAAGGCTGTTGTAACTAGATCTGTGCTAAGAAGGCATGCTTGGCTCAAAGAGCAAACTCTGCCTGACCATGTTAAAGCAAAATTGTCAGATGCTCCTTTACAACAGGACCGTCTCTTTGGTAATAAGACTGAAGAAGTTCTAAAAAAGATGGAAGATAAAGCTAAAGCTATGCAAACTAGGAAAGATTTCTTACAAGTGCAACCTCCAATATTTAGTAGGCACTGGTCCTTTTAAGTCCCTTCGAGAGCCACTCAAGTCAAATCCAGACATTCCAAAGGCTCCAGGTTTCAGTCACAAGGAACTTTTAGAACAAAACAATGGGGTGCCTCCACCTCCAAATATGGAAACAACAAGGCACTTCCCTATGGTAAACAGTCTCAATGATTTCCCTCTACAATCACCAAGCACTTACCTTTTAGCCACCCCTTTGGGAGGAAAACTGGCACTTCATGCACGAAACTGGCAATTTATTACCCAGGACAAATGGGTTTTAAATATAGTATCCCAGGAATACAGATTTATTTTCCACATGTTGCCAATCCCAAGCAAATGGCCAGATCTGCACCCAAATCAGTGGGCAGAGGCCCAGAAACAAGTTCTGTCCCTCATGAACATGGGGGCTGTTCAACCAGTACCAGAAGAGGAAGGTTTCTATTCAAGACTTTTCCTGGTACCCAGAAAAGACAAATTATGGCGTCCAATTCTGGACTTATCCACTCTAAACACATTTCTGGACATTCCAAAATTCAAGATGCTGACTCTTCAACAGTTACTACCTATGCTAGGCAAAGACTACTATTGGTGGCATTTGCTGCAGGGGCAGAGGGAAAGGCTATTTCAAAGCAGACCATTTCCAAATGGATAATCCATTGTATTTGTTTCTGCTATATGCACCATGGCAAACCTATCCCCAAGGGGATCAGATCTCATTCCACCAGGGCTGCATCTACTTCTGCAGCCTTTCTCAGAGGGGTTCCTACCAGAGACATTCTAGAAGCTGCTACCTGGAGCTCAGTTCATATGTTCACCAAACATTACCATTTACCTCTCTTCTCTAAATCCAGAGCTGGCTTTGCCACTGCTGTCCTACAGGGCCTTATAGCTGCTCCTAATGCTGTATAAATCCATCCTCCCAACCATAGCTTTGGGATTCTAACCAAATGTAATGACTGCAACAGTGAAACATGAAGAACATAGTGCAGTTGTGTACACTTACCATAAATGTAGATGTTGCAGTCCTGGTTACCCACCCACCCACCAGCCCCCTGTTTTTCTCTTACTAAACCTCTCCTTTCTTTTACTATGCTTAAAAGCCTTTTTGGTGTATTTGTTTTTGTTTGGAGGTATATTTTTTGTGTTTTAAATTGTGTATATAGATATATATATATATATATATATATATATATATATATATATATATATATATATATATATATATATATATATATATATATATATATATATTTTTTTTTTTTTGCTACACATTTGGGGGGGTACCTGACATCTGGGGCAAGAAATCTGATGTAATGGTGTCGGCTGCATGTTTTATACCCCTGACGACCTGACGTCATAGAAGAAGGGACAGCAACTGATGCAGAACCCAAGACTTTGTTAATCAGGCCGACTAAGGGCAACCTGCCAGCAGATTACCCAAATGTAATGACTGCAACAGTGAATACACTCAAACATCTACATTTATGGTAAGTGTACACAACTGTACTTTCCCCTTGCACCAACTGATCAGCGATGCCACCTCCTCTATGTATGCTCTTTCATCCTCCTTTGTGATGAGCTCCACAACTGTGATGTCATCAGCAAACTTGATGATATGGTTGGACTAGTGCTTAGCATAGCAGTCGTGGGTCAGGATGGTGAATAACAGTGAGCTGAGAACACATCCTTGTGGAACCCCAGTGTTAATCGTGATGCACTTTGATATGTTCTTACCTGAACACACTCTCTGTGATCTCTCAATCAGGAAGTCCAAGATCCAGTTACAGAGATGTTTACTGATTCCTAAATGTGACGGTTTTTCTATCAGCTGCATTGGTACCATCATAATAAATGCAGAGCTGAAGTCTATGAACAGCATCCTCATATAGTTGTCTTTGCCTTCTAAATGCTCAAGTGAGATGTGTGGTGGTACTGATATGGCATCAGCTGTGGATCAGTTAGCTCTTTACACAAACTGCAGAGGATCAAAATCAGGAGGTAGGCATAATGAAAGATGCTTTTTGATCAGCCACTCAAACATTTAATAACTGTGGATGTCAGAGTGACTGGCCTGAAGTCATTAGGGCTGGAGACAGTGGTTTTCTTAGGTAGTGGGATGATGTTAGTTGCCTTGTAGCATGAGGGTACTTTCGCCATGGCAAGAGAGGTGTTAAATATTTCCTTGAGCACTGTGCATAGTTGATCAGCACAGCCTTTAACACCTTGCCCAGTATGTTGTCTGGGCCAGCAGCCTTCCTGGGGTTCACTCTCCTTTGTTCTCTTCTTATCTCCTCTGTGCTGAATATTGCATCCTTCTCGTCAGTGGGTAGCTTTAGTGCCAACCTGTTGTTTCTTTCCTCAAATCTATCAAAGAAGATTTTCAAACTGTCAAGGAATTTGAAGCTGTCCTCACACTGTGCTGACCTGATTTTGTAGTCAGTGATCTTCTGTATGCCTTGCCATAGTCTCCTTGCGTCCTTCATGTCTTCAAAGTGGGTTTGTACCTTTCTGCCATACTCCCTCTTAGCCTGCTTTATACACATCCTCAGATTACCTCCTGCCACACTTAGGGCGGCTTTGTCCTTAGCCCTATAAGCTGTGTTTCTCTCCTTCAGAAGCTCATATATCTTAGGGGTGAGCCATGGTTTCTGGTTAGCTCTAATAGTGATACTCTTGGTATTTGTTACCCCAGCAACAGAGTTTGAAATGTATGCCATCCTGCCTCAGTGTATTCATCAATATTCAGATGCTGATTCACTGTGGCTGCCTCTTTGAACATATCCCAGTTGGTTCTTTCAAAGCAGTCTTGGAGGGTCTCCATAGCCCCCTTGTACCATACCCTGATTTGTTTCTTTGTGGGTTTCACTCTAACCAGTGCAGGTCTGTAAGCTGATGATAGTAAGATGGTATAATGGTCAGTTTCCCATTTGTGGAAGTTGCACTGCCTTATAAGCTTCCTTTAAGTTTATGTACACCTATCACCCCTTGTAAGAACATCCGCACACTGATGGTAGTGTGGGAATACCGCTTTCCAATCTGCTTTATTAAAGTCACCAGCTGCCATGTGTACAAAGTGAGGATATTTACTCTGCAGCCCACCCATATGATTGCATAGTTTATTTAGACCCTCAGTGGTATTAGCACTAGGTGGGATATACACCACTGCTGCACTGACCCCATTCTGCTCCCCTGGGCAAGTAAAATGGTCTACATTTAATAGACAGGAACTCTAAATTTTCACAGCATTGTAGTACTATGATTTCACAATTGTTGCACCATCTTTTGTTAACACAGATGCAGACTTATTTTGTTTTTCTAGATTTTACTTAGGTGAATTGTATAGGCAACTGATTTTTAGAGTGATTTGTCAGTCAATTGAAGGAACTGTCCATCTAATACTTATATATATATATATATATATATATATATATATATATATATATATATATACACATACATACATACGCACACACACTTACAAATGTCAAATCACATTTTGATCCATACAATGGCAAATATATAGGTATATAGGTTCATATGTTAATTTATATTAAAAAGATAATATTTCCTCAAGGGGAAAAAGCTGTGTCTGGACATTTGAGTTATAATTAGCTGAATGTAAATAAAGGAGGTGGAGAAGATGGACAAAGAAACAATGTACATGCCTATGATACCTGTAAGTCTGCTGCAGGTGCAAACTTGAATGATAGAAGGAAGAACTGTGCCAGAAGCTTTTTATTAGACTTGAAAGGGTCACAGAAGATGCTTTGTATGTAGGGTAAAGCCTTGCTACCCATCTGAGAGAAAGATTCTATATCTAGTTTAGGATGTTATTATGGGCTATTGGCAGCATAAGACGAGAGAGAGATTGAGTGTGAGCTGGACATTAGGGATGCCTGCAGTCACGCCTGCCAAGAGAGGGTTCTAAAGTTAGATTTTCAGGTACACGTGAAAACATAGCAAAACTTGATGTAGATATTTAAAAAGAGACACACAATCAATTACAAAATGCATATGATGTCCTGTAGTGACCAGAATAGTAGCTGTGGTAGTGAATGAATGTCTGAGTAAGAACAGAAGGAAGGGAAGGGAAGGCTTGAAGCCATGTCAAATGTAAGCATATACAAGGTCCTATAAAATGAAGGGACATAATGAGCATGGTGTATTATACTGTGCTTTACTCTACAACTTACAATGCTTCACCAGACAAGTTCATAATTTAAGGAAAAACCCAGAAAGTCTCTTACTACCTGTAGCTTTGGAAGTAAGTGTAATGGGTGGTCTGTGAAAAGGGCAGGTTTACTAAGAGGCGATTTGTGCTTAACTTACAAAGCCATGTCTGACCAAGCTCTGTTAGAAATGCTACATCTAAAGAAATCCCAATCCCTCCGCACCACATGCTCCAGAGACCTCAACTTCATTACCACAATCAACAGAGCATATTGGAGGGACAGGTTCATAACCCAGAGACTGCCCATGCTCTGGAACAGACTTCCCATACATGTCAAGCAGAGCACCTCACTGGCCCTCATCAAGAGAAATCTTGATGAGTGATGGGAAATAGAAAGTTCACCCCGGGTATGACTCCAGTGGCTCTACTTGATAGAGACACTAGGAACTAACGTTGGGTGGCACAATGCCAGGGCACTTCTATGGGCTAGGCTTGTAAAGGCTCCAGGGTCATTAGCCTAGTACACACCTATGAACCTATTTCCAACTCTGTATTGGACTTAAAAGCTATCCTTTAAGTATACATCTGCACAACATGTTGATATGAATAGATGAACAAATTCCTCTCATTGATAAGTCTTTATGCAGCTATGAATAAATTTTCAAGTTAAAATTAATTGCTTAGGATATGCCTGCACTACATGCCCTTTTCTCCACTGTAGAGCATTCCCAAAATTGATATATATAGTTTAGAAGGGTGTGGGGAGTGCAGCCCCCCCACCTAGGTGGGTTTTACTTACCTCTGCATGAGTTTTGTTTCCATTTGGCCAAGTGTTTACTTACCCGAGTAAAAATCCAACGTTTGAGTTTTCGTAGTTTTGTGATTTTTGTCTTGGGATTTTAAACGTCGATCTTCTGGGTGTTGGGATTTCGATGTAGACCCAAAAATGGGACTTCTAGAATAACCATATCTTATAGCTGAAAATGTCTCTGTGAGTTTTGTTTTAATAACACTTTATATAAGTAAAGTCTCTGGATTGTTTTAACAATCCTTTCTCAATACTGAAATTGTATCCGAAAGCTTTACTTATATAAAATGTTTATCCAGTGGTTTCCCTGCCTTGTTCTTGAAAATGTCTCTGGCGTTTATTTTCTTCAACTTCTAGCTCCAGTTTTGTTTTTAATAACCCTATCTTATAGCTGAAAATGTCTCTGTGAGTTTTGTTTTTAATAACCCTGTCTTATAGCTGAAAATGTCTCTGTGAGTTTTGGTTGCTACAATAGCATTCTTTAATTTCACTGTCCCTTTATACAGCAATATTTTGGCCATTCTGAAATGTGTTTTCTGCAGTGAATATTTACTTTTTCTTAATTAAATAAATTCTGCAGATTTGAATTTCAATAGAGTGCCCTTCTTTTTTGTGTAAGACTACTCATTAGAATATTTAAAGTCATTATGCACTGATCTATGGTGTTGTAACATGGTGCATCAAGAGTATCCCGAGACTTTTGGGATTCATTTATAACCGGATAAGAAGAACCTTAAGTCTATTCAGATTACTGCATATTGCTCAGTAATCAGCCTCACTGTATAGTCTAGTTCAATAACACAGAGAAGCAGCCATGCTGGGTGTGCCCTCAGCTCAGAGTCATGCAACCAGACATAAAAAAGGAGCTGTCATTCTGGATATGATCACCAAACAACTTGCTTGCAGATGAGCAAGCCTTATCAAAATTGCTTCAGAAACCTGGAGTGATTACCTCATGTGTGAAGCATTACTGAGGCCCAACTCTTATGAAACCACAAATGCATGGAAATGTGAGGCTGCTGCCCTGAAGATATTATTTATGGTTTAATTACCATTTTATTGTTTTATCTATATATCAGCGGATTAAGTAAAAAAATGTATCTGTGATTTTTTGAATCCCTGATTTGTTTCTCTTTTATACTCTACTCTACTATACTATACTATACTGTATAAATCTGTGTGCTTTGGTCTAACTTGCACTGTAGTGTACACATTCATGTATGCAATATTTTGCACCTTTCCAGTGGGTATTGACTAACATTAGACCAGATTGTGTACCCATTTAACAAAGAAAACAGTTATCATAAATACAAGCATTAGTTATAGTCAAAATCAGAATTTTCATACTGATTAAAGCTAATGCAACTTTGTATATTTTCATTTTAGACAGTAGTCTGAAGTATGGCCTTTGTAGTGGGCTTCTAATTGCAGTCCCCATCCCGGAAGCCCATGCAGCATCTGGACAGGTTATCGAAGAGGCGATACACCAGGCTGTAACAGAGGCAAGGTGAGAGTTCAGCAGCTGCTACTGATGTGAAAGTTCACTGCATATGAACATTTTAGCTATATGTAAATCTGTTTAGTTCTCTGTCTATGTTGCATGTAAATGTTGAATAATTTGCATTGTAAAAAATTTGTAAGCTATATTTACATTTTGAAAACTGCACTGTGAAATTGCATTCAGAAGTCATAACAGTGACAGGAGAATTGCATTTGTTCTATTTAATATAAAGAAAAATATGTATAAACCCTGAAACCCTAGTCTGCAATAAGTCTGGGATGAATTAGTTATATACATGTAATTATACTGGAAGTCATAAAAGATTCTGTAGTCAGGAAGTTGTGAGTAAAGGATAAAAAAAACGCCAGCAGTTAGAAGCAGTATGTGAAATCCTGTTTTTTTTAATTTATTTTACTTTCTGCTATTTGTAACTGAGTAAACTGCCCCAGTTCCTGGGAAAAAGATAACATGCAAAAATATATATTTTACAATTGTGTAAACTCAGTCTTGCTATAAGACCTTGAGGTGACCACATTTATGTAAATTGCTATCTTCAATCTTTCCTATGAACTATTGCCAGATTTGAGCCTTATTTAGTCATTTTTTTTACTGGATTTTTTTCTGTAAACAGTGTTAGTGGTAAATTTGTATATAGTCTGGTGCCTTGAACTGTTGTAAATTTACAATAGTGAGAGTATTGTTTTTTCTGCTCTAGGATTTGTGTTTCAGTGCTTTTACAGTCATTGATATTCCTGTTTTGCTCTTACATTTTTGTATTCTGCTTATTTACCTGCTTTTAAAGTTGTGTTCCAGTGCCTTTCTGTTCCCTTGTTCTTTGTGTATCCCCCACACCCCCACTGAGACATTGGGCTAAAATTTCTGAAACTCTAACCTGCCTGGACTCATTGACCTGCAGCTCAGAGCACTTGCATTCCAGTGCTTTTTTGTTCCTTTGTTCATTATCTCTGTACCCCCCCCCCCCGAGACATTATGTTAAAGTTTCTGAAAAAGCTCCATTATTGGCTTCATATCTTTCAGCTGTCCCTGATTTTGAGGGAAGTCCCTGATTTTGACCCAGATTTTACGTCTGTCCTTCTCAATCCCTCCTGAAATCAGTGACTGTTGGAGAAAAGGTAGTGAATTGCACGTAATAAATAATGATAATAATTAGAGTTATAAATTTCTTTTTGTTCAGAAAATGCATATTAATTCACTTTCTCTTATTCTGTCAATGTTTGAAGTTAATAGTGCTAATATTTTAAGTGTCCCTGATTATTTCTGGATGTGTCCCTGATTATTTCTGGATGTTTCCCTAATTCTGATGACATTTGTCCCTTACTGGTTGAGAGCTATGATTTGGCTTTCCTAAGCTTCGCTCCATTTTCCTGTTGTGGTTTTATAAAGTTGTGCCCCTGGCCTCCGCCCTTTATGGTAGTTTGATTTCTAAAGTCCCTTCTTCCCCTCTTTCATTGCTGCTGTCTGTTGTATAAACTCTTCCACCCATTGTTTTCACTAGATGATCCATGATATTCAGTGTCCAACCAATAAACCAGTTTTGCTCTTGAGTAAACCGCCTTTACTCCATATTGTTTCCTGCTTTTATTTGTGCACGTCACTGTATTTTTTAAATAAATTCTGCTCTTCTCACTGTTACTGTTGTAAGACTGTTTTGAAATCACCTTCAGTAAGGAACCTCCAGCTAGCTGAACTGGCTTGTGGTAGCATTGTACTTTTGAGTCTCTTCTACCATGTTTTTACTTTAGGAGGACTGGATTTATTTATCTTGTGGTAGGTGGTGGTTGTCCAGTCTATTTGAGTTGGAAAACACATAAAAGGACTTGTAGTGTAATCGTTTTACTGGCCAGAGGGCTCATTAGTTAGTTTTCTGTTTTTTCTGTGCTGCTATAAATCTGGCGCATACCTGTAGATTTAGTAGAATTCATTATTGTGTAAACATTTAAAGTTAGTAGAATTTAGTACTGTTTAGCATAATCTGCCCCAATAAAGCACCCTTATTGGCCTGCACCAACAAAGTTCCCTTAATAGCCTTCTTACCCCAATACACCAGCTCCCCTGTAACTCACCAGTCAAAGAACTGGACAGAATGGAGATGCAATTTCCTAACTTCTCTGTAGCCAGCTTGGTGGTTATGGACATCTTAAGACAATGTAGCACTTATCTCATGTTTACCAACAACCACTTAATCCTTAAAGAAACAGATTTGGTATGTGAGAGGTGTACTTAGACAATGACACTGGAGGCTAAACCCTGACATACAAGCATACATCAGCTTGTCAAAACCACTCATACAACACCCACCTCACATAGCACACAACACTCACATAGAATGACATATGCTGAAGAACTTAAAAACAAACTTCCTAAACACCAAAGATCATCTAGACTGCCAAGTGGCAAAGTTATTCCTCAGCAAGCACAATGGCACTTAGAAAAAGCAATCCCTGGGATTCAATAAAGCCTATACTAAGTGTACACTATTCTGAGTGAACAGACAACACAGGCATGACTCACATCTTCTACCTCCTAATTTTAGTTTTTTTACTGATTTTCTTGCAGCTTTAAATATTGACAGGGATTCATAAAGGTTACCACAAACTGTAAACTACATGTACCCTTAGTGTCATCTTTCTGAGTGACTAGAAAGCACAAAAAATGTGGTAGAGATGTTCTTGAATACATATCATGTACACTTAGTGTAAGCGTTATTGAATCTGGCCCAGTATGTAACACCACACATATAGTCACATGCACACAATGGAGCCCCAAACACTAAGCCCTTAAAGCAAGCAAACTTACTTCCCAGGACTCTCTTCATAGTGGACTTCATTGAAAGACATACCGATACCCCTCTAACCAGGCTGAGCAAGGAGAAGATAATTGTTAGTTGCTTATCTGGAGCCAGAATCCACCAAATCACACACTCAGTCATTACAACTCAGGTACCAGTATGTTTCCATCATAGTGTATGTAAATGTAAATGACCTGAGATGTACCTCCCTGGACTATATGAAGAGAGACATCATGGAGCTTTCATACTGTGTGTCTCAGGCTGGTATGAGCCTAACATTGAACAGCAAATTACAATCACGGAGTATGATGCCACAATATGATCAAAAGATGATTGATTTTAACAGTTGGCTGTCTTTCTGGTGTCATTCTAAGAGGATCCAATACTTGTTAGCTTGGGATGACATGGTTAACAGACCACACTGCTTTGCCAAGGATGGACTGCACCTGTCCCCTCTAGGCTTTTGAATGCTGGCTAAAACTTTATCCACCCCTATACTGCCCTTTTTTAGGAAATGCCAAACTGACACACCTACCAACACAGGCAAATCAACTAAACTGAACCTCAAGTTTTTGCTGCTCTATGCAAGGAGCCTAAAAAAATACTCCTTGCAAACTCTCCTCACACTTGAAAATACAGACATCTGTGCAGTTACCAAGCTATGGTTTAAAGCAGCTGAGAGTACCCTGGCAGTACAAGATTTCATTGTCTTCTACACGTTTAGACTAGGTGCTGCACAGACAAGGGCTAAAAGTAGAACTTTCTCAGTATACATGAATAACAAGCACCACTAGGTTGGTCAAACAGGATGTTGTGTTGGAGTTCCTCCAAGTGTATATCACCATAGACAAAATCCTGTACCATATCCTAGACAGCTAGACATCACCCTCCATGTTCCAAGAAGCACATAGTGCATACTTGGACCTACTGGAGACATTTGCCATCCAATGTAACACCCTATTCATGGTAGACCTTGGATATCTCTCTATAGACTGGAAATCCTACATGGCCTGAAATCTACAAGCAGTGAGATTCTTGGACTTCAGAAATGCAAACACCCGTTGACCAAATAGTGAATATGCCCATTAGAGGCTCCAATATACTGGACCTCATACACACAAATATGGGAGAATGTTGTACCACACCAATGTCTTGTCCTCTGCATTAAGGTCCAACCATAAAGCTGTCTCCTTTGAAATCAAAATCAACTCTGTAAAACCAACAAAAGGAACTATTCTATGGCAAACTACCTTATATTAAGTGATGGTTTGCCAAAATTCAATGCCCCTCCAAACCCAGAGAACACAGCAACCTATGCTGAATTGCTTTTAGAAAATCTGTATAACAATATCAGTGGCCGCATAGAAGCTGCTGCCTCTACCAGAAGTCAGCCGAGAACTAACCCCCAGAAACAAACTACCCTGGTGGCATTCCACATTAAACAGGATTTAAAACAAAACGAAAAGAAATATGGCAACAATCAGAAAGGATAATTCCAATAAAGATGAAAACTCCCTCATCAAACTAAATAGACAATTAAAGGGGCTAATTAGGTCAAAGAAAGCAAACTTTGGGATTAAGTTAGTCTTCTAGATGAAAGATAACCATAAGACTTTCTACAGCTATGTCTGAAACCTCAATGGCAGCAAACAGCAATGTGCTGAACTCCTGGTTAATGGTGCCATATTCACTCAGCCTGGTGATATAGTTAACCTATTAGTGGACAAATTCACTTCCAACTCTAGCCCCTCTCACCCCAAACCATCCTGCAAAAATTACCCTCAAACATAACCTCTCCAACTATAACTAGGGAGCATGTCCTAGCTGTGCTCACTATAGCCAAGAACACAGCCTCAATGGGCCCCACTAACATCCCTGGATGCCTCCTGAACATTATAAAATATGACTTAGCAGGACCCATGGAGTCACTATTTAACTGTAGTCTTAAAACAAGCTTTGTGCCACAAGAATAGAGGATTTTTTTATAAGGGATGACTTTCATCAGATCCTGGAAACTGCAGACCCATTAGTCTGATATGGGAAGAATTATCATTGAAATTATCAACAAGGACATGGGAGATCTCTAGACACTGGATCCATCCTAGTTTGGCTTTGTCAAAGGAAGATCATGCTTATTGACCTTGGTGGACTTCTTTTAAAAGGCCATTAAGACAATGGATGTGGGGAAAGTGGTGCATACTCCCCACCTAGAGCTGACTAAAGCATTTGATACAATACCACACATGGGCATTGTTGTCAGACTTATGGAACTAGGCATAAACCCCTTTATAATGCAACAGATAGCTAGCTGGCTCAAGGATGGGACCCAAGAGGTTATGATCAGTGGGGCCACCACAAAGAAGCTGGACACCAAGTCCCTCAGGGCTCTGAGCTGGGCCTGCTTCTCTTTGGAATCTACTTCTTGGAGGTCAAAGCCTCTGTCTGACCTACTTCATAGATGTTTGCAATTGGGAGTAGTCATTAAATCGCCCCAAGATGAGAATACTCTTCAGGGAGGTCTAACACAGACAAACCCATGATGTCAAAGCCATGGCTGTAAACTCATTGCCAAGAAGTGCATTATTGTACCTTTTGTGAAATCGGCCACCCTGGGTAACTCGTCAATAAAACACCCCTAAAAGCTGATTCACTACTCGGGGATCTGGGAACTGGTGTAGATAGTATCCTATCCTTTGATTAACATGTGCCCAAGGTAGTAAGAAAATACTTCTGTGTTGCTCAGCTTATAAGAAAGGGCATTGCATCTAGTCTAGAGATGTTATCGTTCCTGTACTTTGCCCTTATCAGGCCCATCATAGCATATAATGTCCTGTTCGGTATGTACCTGACCAGACACATGCAGTAACTGGAACGTCAACAAAGGACAGGAGTAAACAGAATGTCCTATATTGATATCTCAAAGCCCAGTTTCTTTACTCAGTATCATACAGACTTCTGCGACATGATCTTTGCCTGGTGTACAAGGCATCTCTGAACCATGTTTCTGATGGACCTTTTGCACATCTGCAGAACAGAGCCAGAACTACTAGATCAAAAGACCCGCATTCTGCTTGCAATATAAACAGGACAGCTACCTTCTGCATACCCATATGGTTTAGATCAGGATGAAAGTCAAGCACAAATCAAATGAGTACAAACATGTATTCTACAGCTAAGAGTCTGGAAGAAGAAATCAAAGCACATGACTAAAACCCGCATGGAGGAAGGGAGTGCATACAGATTGCATACAGAATGCATCACAGCTAAAACCTCAGAGAATCAGGTGATGTTAGATGGCTGCACACATTAATGTGTGATACTCTGCCAATGATCAGTTGCTGTCACACATATTTTATGCATACCCCACAGAAAGCCACTTATTGTGGACAATGCTGATGTTTGACTGTGATGGAAACTGAAAAGAATTATGACCAACTTGTTACTTCTGAATAGGTATACTGTAACTTTTCTACCCTGCATACAAAGTCCTTTCCATCACAGACAGTCCATGTGATCATCAGTCATAGCCAGTTTACTGACTGCACATCTCAGCTATCTGATTATGTTGGAAACAGACCTAGTAAAGTATTCCAGCTGGCATCATACAAATGCATACCATCTCATCAAAGAGACAATTACGATCGTTTAACTTGAACTTTCATCCACAGGCAACTCCTGTATCCTGCAATTGAAGCCATTATTGGCTGGATTCACCTCCGATATTAGAATACAACAAAATATAAAATAATTGGCCACAATAATATTAACCTTCCCTGACAACTACACATACAAACATATAGCAGCAACAATCAGTTACAGCCAATTGTATGACTGTGACTGTAGACTTCATATGTTAGATTGCAATCAGATGAATGAACAAAAACTTAAGTAACTGCCAATTAACTCACTACTATATAGTGTGTGACCCACTGCAACCAAATGTGTCTCAACGGTTGTGCTGACTGGCCAAAGTAAAATTTGTAAGCTCAAAGCTGGGCTGTTTTGAAAACAGCCTGGCAAACTGATTGGTGTGAGGTGCCAGGTACTACATGTTTGTCATGAGGGCATTGATTGCAGTCCTGTTTTGATTAATATGTTTATTGATAGTTTTTGGCTCTAGTATGAAATATACATTTGAAAATCCTTGGACTTGTAGACTGTAACAAAAATGTGTGTAATTTAATAATTTATTATTTTTCTTTTCCAGATCTAATGGAATTGTTGGTAAAGATGTTACCCCCTATATTCTTCAAAGGGTTAATGAACTGACCCAAGGGGAATCCTTGAAATTAAATATCCTTTGAATATTAATTTAATTATTCCAATTTTTTAATTTAGAATCTTGTTGTCACAAACTGCTTTATTTTCATCACTCAAAATGGCGAGATGTCTCAACTATGCAAAAGCAGATTTGCTTACCTCTGTGTCTAGGCCAAAGCCCATCAGTGATGTGTTTGCTCATGGTTTCTAGAATGTGTTTAGAATAACTCAGTTCTTAATGCTCAGAGCAGTGATCCTTCCAGTGCCACTATGAGAAACCTGTACCTAGAAAGAAGCATAATATATTCAGCTCTGTGACATAGAGGAATGGAGCCCTGAACAATCACCCAGGTGAACAAGGTTTGATTCACTGTTTCTGCCATTGTATGAGCCCAGCAGGTGTGAGAGAGAAGAGGAGAGGGGAGAAGAGGTGAAGTCCACTTGTCTGCCTCCCTCTCTTTGTCTCTGTCAGGGAGGGAGGGGAATGCTCATGTTCAGGGGGACATATGCAGACATGATTGTCTTGGCTGAGATGAGGACAGTCTGTGGTGCCTGGTGGCAGGAGGCAGAATTTCTTCCTGGGTGCACCCTCACAGAAGTGGAGGAACTGCTCATTACAGTCATCCCCAGTTCATAGTCACCTGTATGCTGCTAAGCCATACATGCACAGGAGAGCAGGGCATCAAATAGAAAAGTCTCAAACTACCTCTGATGGCTGCCTGAATGATGTTCCTCTCAGACAGTCCTTGCCCTGGTGATGGGGATCAAGTGGGCCAGTTGTTTGTAAGAGGAATGAATGGTCATCAGGTAGGAGGGCAAAAGAAAAAAAAAAACAGAGAAGCACTGTTAGCTGGAAACATAATACATTATTATTCCTGTACTGAGAACCTCAGTGTAAAAGCACTTGAAAGTTAACAGGAAGCCATTTAGTTCAAGTCCATGAGTTTTTGAGGTTTTCTTCTAACTACATTTTTAACATTAGTTTTATTTACAGGAATCATTAGTAGTTGCATTTCCAGATGTCAATGGTTTTATTGGAT
Organism: Protopterus annectens; assembly: GCF_019279795.1. Classification (NCBI taxonomy): domain Eukaryota; kingdom Metazoa; phylum Chordata; order Ceratodontiformes; family Protopteridae; genus Protopterus; species Protopterus annectens. Next base: position 1,114,668,823 of record NC_056745.1, on the reverse strand, counting down.
CTAATTACTTTTCCCATATTCCCTTTGCTGTTTGCATAGTTTAACTGTGTGTGTGTGTGTGTGTGTGTGTGTGTGTGTGTGTGTGTGTGTGTGTGTGTGTGTTGGGGAGGGTGTGGATGTGTGGGTGTGTTTACCATGCAACACATGGCCCTCTTAAAAAAAAAACACCTGCTAATGCTTTATAGAATTCATTGCATTCCTGTCTTTCTCCAGCCTCTGACAGGACTCACTGATCACAAGGTGCAGTATTCCCCTTTCCCTGAGGAAACGGAGCAGTTCATCAGTCTGTCATTATCTTCTGCAGTCCTTGAAAATCATGATCAGTTTCTCATGCTTGTTCCTAGAATCAGGGTATTGTTGCCAAAAGCTGATGCTCTTCTTGATAGGTTAGGTGGACCTCTTATGGTAGATACTGTGGGAGCAATTTCTCCCTCTCTGCTCCTGTACTCACAATTTCTGACTCAAGATTTATCTTTAATCATCTTCTCTTATTTAAATAGACACTAAAGCATGATAAAGATTGACTGATAACTGCATGGCCTGTTTGTCTAACTGCAGAGCCTGGATTAATGTGAGGGTATCTAGAGACAAAGTAGGCAGAGAAGCAGAAAGACTGAGGTGGGATGAGGCCAACAGACATGCTGTGTCGACAAGTCTTGAAAGAAGCAGAGCAGGAGTTCAGAAAGTCACTAGAGAGTGACCTGCTTATGTATGAAGCAGTATGTGGTCTCAGTGTATGGGAGGAGTTTGGTAATGATTCCTCTTGCTTAAAAACAGGGTGGAAATAAAGGACCTCAGCAACAACAGGTTATGCAACTTTAATTCAGTCCCTGAGAAAATGGAGAAACTCTAAAATGCAGACATGGTCAGATTCCTATCACCAAATGGTTTAGTAGGTGAGAACCGACATGGTCAGATTCCTATCACCGAATAGTTTAGTAGATGAGAACCGACATGGTCAGATTCCTATCACCAAATGGTTTAGTAGGTGAGAACCGACATGGTCAGATTCCTATCACCAAATGGTTTAGTAGGTGAGAACCGACATGGTCAGATTCCTATCACCAAATGGTTTAGTAGGTGAGAACCGACATGGTCAGATTCCTATCATCAAATGGTTTAGTAGGTGAGAACCGACATGGTCAGATTCCTATCACCAAATGGTTTAGTAGGTGAGAACCGACATGGTCAAATTCCTGTCACCAAATGATTTAGTAGGTGAGAACCATTGGAACTGGTGGGCATGAGGTGATATTGGTCAAATTTGACTCACTTTTATGACAGGTAACATCACAGGCCGATGCAGCTAATCCTGTAGATTTCCTGAATTCAAGGTCTTTGATATTGTGCTAAACTAGAGTGTGACAGAGATACCAACAATACAGAGGTAAACCCAAAACAGTGAGGTGAGTAAACTGGATGGGACAGGAGCAAGAGGGACTTGTAAGAGGGTAATGTCTGAGGACTTAATCTAAGTAGTGGCATGCCATGGTATTCAATATAATTCAAAACATTTGTGTAACAGCAATGGTACAAAATAAATCTAACTGCGTATAATAAATATAGGAGCTGTTGTAATAGATAGCTGTGAAAGCCTTAGGAATGATTTAAGAACATGTGCAGGATAGCACACAGATGGCAAGCACAGTATAATATAAGAAAGTGCAAAGTTATATATGTAAGGTTCAATAACTGGAAAATCAACTTTTGGCTAAATGTCTTTCCTAGAAGGACTTGACAGTGGCTATGCTGAGTATCAGTCATTAAGAATCATTATGAACACTATAAAGGCCACTGTGGAAAGCCCAAAGGATGATAGGTTGCTTAATTAAGGATGCTACGGTCATTTTGCTTTTGTACACAGCATTGTTGAGGCCATTCCGCAAGTACTGTGCATAGTTCTGTAGGCCATTCTGGGGCAATGAAATCAGTCTAGTGCAAAAAAGAGCTAAGAATATAGTTAAAAGGATGGCACACATTGGAGGGAAGAAGCAAACGAATGACATGACCTAAGCACCAAGAATAGCTGGAAAACGGTCATAAGGGGTAACTGTAAAGAGTAGGGATGACAGGAAGGAGGAGTTAGAGGGGACAGCTGGCAACATGCTTCCGAATGTATACAGTAAGGTATTACTTCACAGAAGGAGTAGTGAGGAACTGGAACATTGTTTTTTAAGACCGTTGTACTGTATAATACAACAGGCAGCTTCAGTGGAATATACAAGGTATGACAAAAGAGGCAGTGGGTCAGTGGGAGGGACAGCTATACAAAGCCAGTTTCAACAAACTGATAGATTTGTGTTTCACACATATGCTTGTAGAATTTAAATGACTTGAATATATATATATTTTTATAGACATTCTTATATTTTTTTGATTTTGTATGATCTGACTAACTACAATCTTCCTAATACAGTTCTTGTATTGACTGAATTTAATAGTTTCTTTTGCAGGTATAACTTATTTCTAATATAGTTCCTTAACAATATTCTTTTAGACGTGTCTCTGATCAAAAACAATGCAAGAATTGGAGCTTGCATAGCATGTGCCTTAAGCCAGATTCAGCAAGGCAATAAAAAAGCTAATTCAGACCAGAACAAGATGCTGTCATCACTCTCTCGTCCTGTGAGTCAATGTTGCCATTTTATACACGGATTTGTTTTTTTTTTTGCTGCTAGCAATTTGTCTTCTGTCCTGGATTTGTATTTTCCCAAGGCTTCCAAAACATTCATTGCTTTCACAATAAATGTAAAGTTTTTGCTTTTGTTTGAGAATTGGCTGGCATGAGTTATAGTCAAAATACTCAAATTCTTGAATAGCAGTGTATTGCACATAAAAGAATAAAATACATAAGAACCTGACAGTTTGATATTGAACCTGATTCCTTTCTTGATGTTGTCCTCAGACCTTCAGAATCAGTTTCAAGAAGGAAAATGTGTATATTTATTGCAAAACAAACAATCTGTGTTAACGACACAGTAATGGAAGTATAGCACCAGTAAAACTAGTCTTATTTCTCGGATTTATATTATAAGAACAAACACTTAAAATGTCGAAGACCACTTTGTCGACACGTTTTAAGAGAACACTCATAAGTGAAATATCTAAAGATCTAAAACGTTAAGTTCGAAATGTCATAGTTGGCCAACAAACACAAATATAGCAGTGACGTAAAGATGTGTATATTATGAATTATGGATGTTTACCTTAATTTCAGTGCGATCTCAGAGTTGGTATATATAACTAGTAGGGAGTGTGGGGCCCCCTGCAAAAATAGAGAAAAATTAGTGTATGTGTGTTAACTGGTTTGTGTTTCGGGAAAGCGCCGTTTTAGACAAGTGTAATTTTGGAGATTTACTGTTGGCAATTGGTATGGTTACTTTATTTACTTTACAAACAGGAAGGAGTGTAGCATATATTTAGAGTGTTCGTTACAAGTGAAATTTACAGTGTTTGCAGTTCATGTTCAATCCGGCAGTGGGGGATCGGTGTTGGACAACTAAAATATTTTGAGTATGTCGGTTTCAACTTTGTCAGCTTTTGCTTATAAGAGTGTTTGCTTAAAATGTGTCGACAGAGATGTTTGACATTTTAAGCATTTGTTCTTATAATATAGACCCTTATTTCTCTAATGAAAGTAAATTTACTCTTGGATGCTTGACTTCTCTACTTGTGACCATCATCTTGGAGATAAAAGCAATATGTGGGATCATATGTAAAATGTTAACTCTTTGTCCTCAGTATATTGCAAAAGGCTAAAGCTGTGAGCTTCTGGTAAGCTTAATATTGTAGCCCTGGATTTAATTCTTTCAGTCTTCACTTCCATACAGTCTGTCTCTGAGCAAATCAGTTACCCAGACAATTGCTCCTTGGTCACTTCTGAAAAGAGGCATTTCTATCTAGTAGGCTCCATGTGTTAAATGATTAAATAATGAGAAGTGATGCAGGCTGTACATGGTCCTGCAATTACACTGGCAGTGTTGTACTATGAAACAAGTATGGTCCTTAAAGTGTGGCCCTGCAGAGACAGACACGGTCCTACATGAATGGTCCTACAGTGGCAAAGCCAAGTTTCCAATAGCATGGATTATATCAATGACACATGCAAAGTAGCACAAACATTATCCTTTAGGCATGGTCATTTACCATGCTCACTGTGGTCCAGAAAATCGGTCATATGTATCCAGCAAATGCCTGGTCAGATCCTGACATTAAAACAAAGGATAAATGTCAAACCACAATGTTGTCTATACCATTCTATGAGTCTCTGTGTGTAATATGAATCTGCGGTAGTCTGGTTCTGATGTTTTTTTTACATTTATTTTCTGTTAATTAACCACTCTTTTGGGCCACATGTGACTTTCTGTACCCCCCCCCCCCCGGTGTTGGTGTTTGGTCTCTCTTCCATACCATGTATACTGGGGTTAGCAAAGTCTTATTCATTCAGTGAGCTAGAGGTCAGTCTTTTTGTTATGATTCAAAAGTGCTGCTGTCAAGAGTGTCTCTAGTGAAGTAACCATAGAGTGCTTATGCTATTTCATAGACCAATAACATCAACACATTTATCAGCAACTGTCCAGAATGAAGACTTTTCTTTGTCTCTGTCAACATGATATAATTCTAGTTTGGGACTTGCCTTGTATTAGCACATTATATGCACTGTACAAGTTCTGCCTTCTCCTGCAGAGTCTGGAGCTACACGCTAGTTCACATGTTAAGTCTCACAATGAAAACAACTAAACAAAACTTCTCATTAAAATTGAACTCTGCCTTGAAACCACATTCTTGAAAACACCACATTCCAACAACAAATAAAACTATTTTTTAGGAGATTTTAAAGAATTTGAATTTTGCTGTTTTCTGGAATTTTATTTCACATACAGCACATTGTATGCTCTTTCACCTTCCCTTATTGTACTAAATCATATTCCTTTCCTTGGCCTGTACATTTTATTGAACAGTGTTTTTTTAAATTTTGAACATTTTTTTTTTAAGCAAAGGGGAAACAAACCCATATATGCATAATGGCAAAACTGGCTTGCCTGTGAGAACATTAAATAAAAAGCTCTACTCACACAGTCCACCCACCATTATTAGTAAATGCAATTCTACAGTCCACCCATTATTGGTAAATATGCACAATATTCCACAGTCACCATATTTAATTAAATATACTTTTCCTACAGTCCACCATTATTATCGAGTGAAAACACCACACAGTCCACCTTTTTATCAGTAATATGCACAATTCTACAGTCCATTATCAGTAAATATGCACAATCTCTAGTAAGACATCTAAATAATTCCACATTAAAGAAATCTGTAACCAATGAAGCAGTTATATTTGGTCAGTGAAAATAAAGTGTCTGTTGCCCAAATTGCCTATATTACATTAAAAAATGAAAAAATGATAAGCTAGTAATAATATAACCAAGAGAAAGGGATGAAAAAGAACTACATGGTTAGTTATCTTCACCAAGGAGGAGAAATTCTCTCAGTCACAGCATCCACCCCTTGTGGGAGTAGAACCCACAGCCTTCTGCATCAAACCTTGTAAAAACAATACTCAACACTCAACAACCCTCCAACAAGAAGGGCTCAAAAAGCCAAAAAAATAAAATGTAAAAAAGCCCAAAAGCCCAAAACCAACATACATTGCTTGTTTTCTTCAATTGCTTTGGAAAGTTGCTAGAATGTTGCCACCCATTGAACATACATTGGCCTTGCAGCAATGGTCAATAAAAACAACGTATACCACATGCAGTGCAACCACCCATGCTATAAACTAGAGAGAAAACTAAAGAAAAAATGGTTCATTTAGTAGTGAATTCAGTTGAAGTTCACCATTCAAAAAAATTAGAAACACCTGGACAACAAATGTTAAAGAGTAATGAGCAGCCCCTCAAACATATTCAGTGAATTCAGCATAGCCACACAACACAAGGTCAACCAAAAACCTGGACGGCTAATAATGGGGAACACAGTCCCAAAAAGGGGGGAATTTAATAAAAATATCATCTTATAAAACTTAGAAAATTGCTAGAAAAAAAGGTTGTGCTATGTATTTCTGAAGAACATGAAGTTTGAAATTCAAATGACCGACAGGGCACCAGAAATCCACCACACAAACACAGGAGGAGATGCAGATTCCACAGAGAAGCCCCCCAACCAAGAATCAAAAAAGAAAATAGCTGCTGTGCAACAAACACCTACCACTGCACCATCAAATATGCATAAGGAATTAAACATTCAGAAACCTGAAGTCTGAAATCATGCCTGTCAATTTTTTACTGTGGACAGAACAAAAGACACACAAACACAGGGGAGTGCATGCAGACTCACAAAAAAACAAACCCCAACCAAGAATCAAACCAGAAAACCTATAGCTGTGAGTGAGGCAACAATACTACCACTGCACCATCAAATATGCAAGGAATTAAACATTCAGAAACCCAGTCTGAAATTCAAAATGCCCTCAATTTTTACTGCAAACAGACAAAAACAATTTTCAGCAGAGATGCAGGGATTAAAAAAGGCAGGGGCAAATCAACACAAAGGAGGAGATGGAGAGAGACAGACCACACCAGACTCCCACCCAAGAATCAATCAAACCAGAAAACCTAGCTGTGAGCAGCAACACTACCACACTACCATCAAATATGCAAAGGAATTAAACATTCAGAAACCTGAAGTCTGAAATTCAAATGCCTGTCAATTTTACTACACAGGATGCACACACAGAACAGACTCCACACAAACCACCCAACAACCAAACCAACCAACATACAAACACTACAACCTATGCAACAACCATCAAATATGCAAGGAATTAAACACACAGAAACCTGAAGTCTGAAATTCAAATGATCATCAATTTTATTTAATTTTTGTTAATCAGGTTAATCTGGACAGAACAAAAACAAATTTTCAGCAGAGGCCCAGGAAGAAATAATGCAGACATGTAGACTAATGACTTTGTAACATGCACAAACACACACACAAAAACCCACACAAGAAGGAACAAAGAAGGAACCCCAGAAGACCAGAAATCAAACCTGAGAGCAGCTGTGAGGGAGGTGCTGCAACAATGGCACCAGTGCACCATCAAAAAAAAACCCATACAAGCACAGGAGAAAATAACAACAGACCCACAAAGAAGAACCCCAAGAAAGAATCAAACCTGACCTGCAGCTGTGGAGCAACAACAACTATGCTACTACCCATCAATCAAATATCAAGCATTGCAACATTTAAAAACCAGATATATTATGAGACAGATCATCATCAAATATGAGGCAAAAAAAATTTTTTAATTTTAAAAATGGTGGTGGGTAGACTCAAGTCAACCTGCATACAGGGTACAGGGTTTCAAGCCTGGGGTATTCCCTACCACACCACCTAGAACACAAAAGGTTAAACACACAAAAGTTACAAACAAGCATACAAAATAAAAGTAAGTAAAAAAGTAAAAGGCACCATACACTACTTCTGTCCATAATATCCTCCTAACCGCATATCATCTTAACATCCCATCTCTCACACCCTCTCTCCATCTTCTGATCAGAGGGAGGGTTTTGAGGGCAGAGGCAGCTTCCAACTTTAGGGCCCTAGCCCTGGGTCTGTCTTTCTGTCTCTGCGGCCTTGTACAAGTGGGAAAATGAGAACCGGACCCTGTAATATTCAGTCCAGTTTTGGCAGGGGGGGAGAGGCTGAACAGGCATCAACAGGCATCATTGTCAACATACTGAAACAACAGGTGTACAATGGCTAAAGGCCTATGTTAATGTTAAAGTAAATGTAAGCCTTTTTTTTTTAGAAGAAGAAAAAAAATCCTGACTCGTTATTGGAAATGTCTCCCTCATGAATGTAGAGTTTTCCCAAATGAAAATTCCTCTGGGGAGAGGCAGAGGGAATGAGTCTTCATCGAAAATCCATCATATGTGAGTATGGACCTTCCTGATGGTCGGGTAAATCTGATCATCTGAGGAGTAGTCAGAGGAACAGGGTTCAGGGGGTCAGTCCAGGGCCTTTTTCAGGAGGAGGCTGTGAGGCCCTGTCTGGGTGAGGTTGTGATCAGAATCGAGGACAGGAGGCAGGGCCTGAGGGACTTTTTGCAGGCAAGGCCAAGAAAGTTTAGCTGCTTTGGCCCGGAGAAGGCCTTAATAGAGAAACAGGGTAGCTGTACTAGCTGCGGGGAGTGGCAGCAGGAGAAAGGATGGTGTTCTGAAAGCTTGAAAGCCTGGCCTGCCGCCAAAATTTTGATTTAAGCAGCGACTCAGCCGGGGGCCTCTGAGACCTTGGTTGCAGGGGTAAACCGGCGGGGCAAGGAGGAGGAGAGGACCGTTTCCAGCGAAACCACAACACTGGTTTGAGGTAGGCGAACCTGCATTGGTTTCAACCCCGGCCGCGTCGTGCCTTGTCTTTCCTTTTCCTTTTTAGCTAGCTTGCTGAGTCTAGTGTCTCTCTACGCGCTTTTTATGCAAAGGCTGAACCAAAAACTCTTCTGCAAAACTCCGACCGGCGCCTACAAGGTGTTCAGCAGGTGTTAAGCTGAGCAAAACAAGCGAATGCTGTGATGGTCTGGGAAGCAAGGAAGAAGGAAGGCAATAAGAGTGGAAATCAATTATTGGAATTGTTCAACAAACAGTTATTTATTTTGTCTGACATCGGCTGAGGCAAGAAAAGGTCCCCCAACGGGTTTTTTAGCTTTTTTAGAAGTGAAATCTCTGGAATCATCATCTGGATTCACACGCTTCACTAATGCCAACACCTTCGCAAAGCAAGAAGCAGAAAGAGGAAGAGGAAATGTGATGCTGATGCTACTCAACCCTAGCAGCAGCTATGTGCCCGGGTGGCGCGACATCATCGAGAGGCCAGACGACTTTGGAATCGCCGCCGACCGAGGCTGCCCTGAGGGCAACCCATATGTTATTACTGCAGATGCATCATTGAAGGACATCTGAGACTGTTTCCCTCGCTGCTGAGTCCTGCTGTCCGGCATCTCTCTATCCTATCAGTGCACTGCTACTGTGAAAAGTGCACAGACGCCTAGCTGTGTTTCTCTATGGGGACTGCCGGACTGCTGGAGCATAAGATAGATCGGCAGTAGTCACTACTGCACGCGCTTAAGTCCCGCGAAAATTTAAAAAACTTTTTTTTTTATTTTTTTTTTTGTTCTGAGGGGGCTGCAGTCCGGCAGTCCAATAGCACGGGCCTCCCCTGGCTAGTTCTGGTCTTGCAGTACTGACTCTATTATAGTGTAACAAGTAAATAAAACAATCAATGAACCTTTATTATAAGCCTATAAAGATAAGCATTTTCCAGTGTTAAATGTCAGACATAAGTAAACAGCACTACAAATAGTATAATAAAAACTTCAGAAATCACATATTTTTTGTGTACTAAACAGATTCCAAAAGGCTCTGTGAAAGGTGCCACATCTTAAATCAATTCAGACACTGGCAATGCTGAAAAGGCAAGAAATCTTACAGATTAGGGGCACAATAGGAAGACCTGAGGCCAGAGGACTGAGGTTTCAACCTGAAGATCACTACCAGCTCACAGCAGCTAAGCAAAGTCTACATCATGTCTAGGAGGACACCAAAGGTTACTTTAAATAGGTGATATACTGATAACAGAGAGCTAGTACAGAGACCATACAACAGGTGTAATGTAGCTGTGTCTTCAAGCCCCATTAAAGAGCCTCACTGCAGAATTCTGCACCCATTGCAACCTGTTGGGCTGAATGTTTTAGAGTCCTAGGTAAAAAAAACATTAAGATAATACAGATGGGAGACAACCAGGACATGGATAATCACTGTAAGTCATGTGTTGGAATAAGGTGTTTAATATGGGCATTGTTTCACACTAGGTAGCAGGACCAGACAACAACGGCTGACATTTGATCATATAATGCCAACCATTTGTTAAGCATAAACCAGAGAATAAGTACCTTCCAGCATGTGATCCCCATAAACAGTATAGGTGGTTAAAGACATGGGCCATGGAGGACCATAACTAATATAAAAGGTTATGTCAGCATTCTTGTATTGACTGAATTTGAGACATTTACAGACATCAAGGAAAATATGGCATCCAAATAGTTATCTGTCAGACCTCTGACATCTGACAAATAGTCATCTGTCAGACCTAACTGGTTCCCCTTCTCCCGGGGAAAAGACAGCTACAAAGAAGTACTGTCAATGTTTTGCTTTGTGCTGGCTGTCTGGTAAAGTATGGTCTCAACAGCAGCATGAAAAATTGGAAATACAGTCCTAGTGTCTTCAGAACAATTTCCCAGCATACCCCTCAAATGTACCTCATTACAAAGAACATTCCTAATTTTGGGTGTTAAAAGTTCACGTCCCTCAAAGTTCCAGTATGACAGTGTCCGACACATATTCAGTGTTTGGAATTTCTTTAACTGATATCCATATCAAATAGTAATGAATCATTTGAATTCATCAAAGCAACATTTTATAAGCATAAAGTAGCACATTTAACCATCCTGTGAGCTTTCTTAACTGAAGTTGTTAAAAAGCTGTTAGTAGATTTCCCATTTGTTCCACATTGAGTGATTATGTTCCTCGTTTTTGAGATGGATGGTTGAAAGCTCTGCTTCCTTTATAAAGAGTGCCCCATAGTTGCAGGTATGTCATTTTTTTTCATCTTGTCTGTGGCTGTTCTCTTATCTGATTACTCAGCAATGTTACTGGTAAATTTGAATGGGCTTGTCACATACCGCTCAACCTCTTAATGCAAGAAAATCTGTACAAAGCCTGATAAATGGGGGGCCCAAAATATGAACAGATTTTAAATATTGCTCTTATAAACTTAGAAAGTTGTTAGAGTAACAAGGGTTTGTGTTAACATACATTTTCTGAAGGATTTGAAGTCTGAAACTCAAATGTATGTAATTATTTAGTGACTTCAATCTTCAGATCATCCTAGTGATTTACTAGAAAAAATCTCAAATTTTATGAGAATAGATTAAAAATATGAGGTAAAAATCTGGACATTCTGCATAAATCTGGACAGTTGAGAGGTGTGGCTTGTCGTGAAATTGTGTGACTGCTGTTATTCTGGTGGTGCAGTCTGACATGACCGTAACTTCTGTACTATTATCTCCTTCAGAAAGCAGCTTGTTAACAGCTCATATGGTTAAGCCTCTGTGCTAACTGCCACATTATTTGTTCTGTTTGTTTTCTCACTTTAATTTTAAGCTGCTTACACTACCAGCTACCAGAGATTATTTTATGAATGTGTTTTTTATAAGTTTGGCACAGGACAGGTTGGAAGTGTTTATGACAGCAGAGGTGAGAGTAAATGGTTTTACCATTTGCCTGGTCAGGTTATTTATGTACCTTATATTGAACGCTCTGCTGAAAATAACTTTATTGATGAACTCTTTCTTCTTTATCAGGTGGTGGTCGGTGGCATCAATGTTGATTTCATTGCAAAATCAAAACAGAAAACAGTTGTGGTAAGTAAGCAAGGAAATCCTGGTTTAGAAAATATTTATATTCTGTTCTGTAATGCTCAGCTGGGTAGGTGATGAATATTGCAGATGTTTATATTCCCAAAGTGGCCTGTCAAATCTGCATATGTGTAATTATTTAATTTTGGAAAATAAGTAGAAAGATATATTTTTCAGTAGGATCTTGGGAGTGCAAGAAAATCATATTACTTACTTAAGATCACACAGGTGTGTATGGGAGTGTATCAAACTCTGATATGCCTCTTGCCTGAAAAACACTACCTAAATCATTTCTTTGTATTGCTTTTAAAATCAGAGACAGCAGAAAAAAGAGAATTAAAGTTTTCAGAGGACTAAAAAAAAGAAAATAATGTGGTGGCAATAATAGGCAATATGTCATTTTACATACTTCTCCAGATACACAAGAGCGATGAGGAGCAGGACTGAAAAACTGAATGCATTCATCTAGAGACTGTTATAAAACTGATTTTTTTGCACACTGCTGGGGTATGCTAATATATTTATAAAACCAAATATTTTATCATTAGAAACATCCATGTGAATATGTTGATATACTTGTTCTGAGTGTCGGAAGGCTGTTCTGTGACTTAACTGTTTTCTCTTTGTACAGAATGCAAAATCCATTTTGTTATGATCATTTTGAAGGAGTACAATTATGTGATATCCTGTTTTTTTTAAGCATTAAAAAAAATTCTGTCAGATCTGAAGGATGATTTCTTCCTGTCTCTGAAGGAGTCTCTTTTCACAACTTAGCCTTTTAATTTCCTTTTTTGTTTTAATTCTATTTTATCTGTTTGTCATCCTTTGTTGCAGCTAAGTTTTAGAGTCATTCTGTCAGTGTGCAGTATATGTTGCTTTCCTTTTCCTAGTATTGTATCTGCTATTATATTTAGACCTTGCTCATTTGTCTCTTAAACGATCAGGCTCGTACTGAATGACTCTAACTTCCGTTTAACATGTGGACATGTGCTACAGTCATAAAAACGTAAGAGTCATTCAAGGAAAGGAGCATCAGCCTGACTGCATTTCATCTTACCACCCTGTATATCTTCTTCCTGTCAACACTTCTCTTATACTGCACATTACTCATTCTTTACTTTATCCATATAGTACCCCTCTCACCTTTTCTGTTTCTTTTCTTCACCCTTTCCCTTACCGTGGTATAATGCAGGTATCTCATGGAACCAAGAATCCTGTCATTCTGCCTTTTAGTAAAAACTAAATGAAAACTCCAGCCAAGCTAGAACTTCCACTGAGTGACCTCGCAAACCTCTTGTATCAGAGACACATGGGATATATGTAACTGACCTTATCAACATCAGGTTTTTCAGCTTTATGGCAATTCTGAATGCCCATGACTTGTTTCTTTTTCTTTTTTTTTTTAATGTTGTAATGTATAAACATCTCATGACATGAGAGACACTCCCATGAGCCAACTGTCAGAAGAAACAAAGCAGGTGTTATATTAATTAGTCCAGGAAAAAAAAAAAAAAAAAACATTAAAAAAATGAAACTTCCCAAAGTGTGCAGCCTGTCTTGGAGATGAGATGAGACAACCAATCTGAGGGCTCAGTGTCAATGTTCAATTCCCTTTTTCACATTCTTTATATTTATTAAGACTGGACTCCCTAGACATCAATCCCCACTTGTATACCTTTCTTATACTATCAGCCAATACTGAATCCAATTTGGCCATAAATATCTAGAAAGGTTCTTTAACATGTTATTATAAAGTTTCTCGACAAGCATGTTAGACTTAGTCCTACCCTAAGTTAATCTCCAGTCTAAACTTAGATCATAGACTTTTGGTACAGCCCACCAATAATCGCTGCAAGTACACAAAATTCTGGGCTAGACTCATTTGTCCCTAATTGTGTTGTACCATGGATTTCATTTTTAATGAACTATCATAAGGATATCTTTTACCTAATCTGCTAGCACAGTTTTATCAAATGTACCACAGATGACTACTACCAGTGAGGTAAATATTTTAGTGGAATCATTAAACCAACAGCCCACTTCCTGATAAGCCTGTCATAAAAAACATTTAATCTCCCAAACTTTTGTAGGAAGAGATCCTTCTAACAAGCATGATAACCAGGCTCCATAACCCCACAGGCTAACCAAGTAATGGCTGTATTAGCATACAACTCAAAATCAAGTAGCCCCCGCCACACATAATGGGAGGAGTAAGATGTTGCCATTCTGCTGTCATCCCAAAAAAAAATGTAAGTATTAATTTCCTTACATTGCCCCAGAAATGAATTGGTGGATGACTGGCATTTTATTCATTCATTTTTTTTTCACACTTTGTTGACCAGGTCAGTCCTACTAGGCCAGTGGCCCCTTTTCAGGGATACTCAAGGTGGTATTCATACTAACTAGGGGAAATTTGGGCAAGGCACCAGGAACTATCCCCTGCTCTTTTCAGTAAGTGCCATGGGATCTCTCAGGTAAATGGTATGACGTCCGTCCTCTGGGCTATTGATCAAGGAGCCTCAATCCTCACCACTGTCATTAGTGGGGAACATTCACTTTGAGAAAAATAGACACACAGTATTTTCAGATGCAGCCTCCTGCACCAAGTACAGTTTCGCTTAAGAGCAAACAGAGAATCCACTTTCCAGTCCTGGGGCTGGGCTTTCTCTCCAGGCCCCAAATAAGACTCCCTACTGACCACTATAGAGCAGAGTCCTTAGCTGGGTGTTTCAAGCCAAGTCCTCCACTACCCTCTCTGTGAAATCAGTGCTCTCAATGTCTCTGTTCAAAGTAGCTGTCACACACACTCTTTTGAGATTTGATTTACACACACACACACACACACACACACACACACACACACACACACACACACACACACACACACACACACACACACACACACACACACCCTACTGACCACTATAGAGCAGAGTCCTTAGCTGGGTGTTTCAAGCCAAGTCCTCCCCTATCCTCTCTGTGAAATCAGTGCTCTCAATGTCTCTGTTCAAAGTAGCTGTCACACACACTATTTTGAGATTTGATTTACACACACACACACACACACACACACACACACACACACACACACACACACACACACACACACGCACACACACCTGGGAAAGGCTGGCAGAGCTTACCCGCTCTGACACCTCCACCCAGACTGTAAGGTAGATTTGCAGACACCAAAACACACAAAGCCAGCTACTTTAAGGCTCTTACCAGGGTACCAGGGTACACAATTATATTTAGTAAAATTAATACTTACACAAATGGTAGTGTTTAACCAAGCAGCAAGACTTTCAGGAATGTAGAACCACAGTGCCGCTAAATAAATGCAAAGATTCTCAAAGGTTAAATATGTTCTAAAAGATCAGCCACAATGAAATGTTTTGATATATTTAATAATAAATAATAAAAAAACATGAAAATACTGAATATCTATTTATAATAAACACCAAAGTTTCATTCACAGGAAATATAAAAAAAACACAGGTGGGAATCTCGGACAAATACAGAAAAAAAAAAAATTTAGCTAATCACACTATATTTTTTAACTGACTGAAGAATTACTTTTCCCTAATTACTTACTAAAGCAAGACAAGATGAACATGGATGAGTTTCTTGTCAGGTCCAAAAACAGAGTACACTCCTCACATCTCTCACTAGTATTCAAATACAATTTCAGTGCTGGTTACAGAATGACATCACATCTGGTCACCTGACTCTCTGGTTCCCACACTACCCTCTAACTAGAAAGTGAGCCCGGATCTGGTACTGATGTGTCACAATACACACATAAAACTTTAGCTAAGATTTATTATAGCATCTGGAAACTGTAAAATAATTTTGACACTTTCTGCCTTCCTGCAGAAGCTAACAAGCCATTCTCTGGCATCCCAGGAAAGCAATTAGTTCACCACTAAGGTGAATAGAGCAGGATTCCAGCCCAGGCTTTTCACAGACATTTCACTTCTGGCTGCATTCAGACCTGTGAGATAAATTCTTTATGGCATAAACCAAGTAATTTAATTTAGGCTAAGGATAATCTTCTTAAGGTTAGCTGGGCTGAGCTTAACTCCTTCCCTTCCAGTGTCCTCTATTAAAATGTATACATTTTATCAGTTACAACAATACAGCCAGACATACGTGTATATTTCTTTTCTGTCCAGCAAGATCCACTGTTTGTGAACAAATCAGTTTGATATTCAAATGGCATATAATTCTTTACAAAACTCCAGCTGGCATATGTTACACATGCACTGCTCTACTCCCCCTGGCACAGCTGGCACTACCTCACATCATCACAGATGGGGCCTACGTTTAATATCGTATTCAAAAAATGGCACACTCAGGAGTGCAGCACCACCCTTATGCTGTACTTCATAAGTACTAGAAAATTAATCCAGCTCCTTGGTGTTAGAAAAGAGCCCACCACCTTCTACACCATAGAAGAATGTGCTACCTTGTTGGGCTTCTGAGACTGCTAATAAATGTATACATAACCAAAGGGGAGTCATATAACGGGAGTGCCTGAGTAAGCTTCAGCATATCCACACAAAACATTTTCCATCTAAAAATGTAGGAGATGAGCTTTTTAAAGATTAGGAAACAAATAGCACTGATTGTGGCTTCCAAAGTGACATATAGGTAGGCCCAAGTAAGTAATTTGATATTGGCAATACAAAAGATTTTCTCTCAGTGTTACCTCAGTGGAATAGAAATTAATGCTCAGTACAGTAGTGTTACTTTTATTTATATGGTAACTTGACTGAGTTCTTGAAAAATAATTTGAAAATCTCCATCTGGATTAGTAAGGTACACTAATAAATCATTTGCATAAAGAGAAACCTTAAAGGAGAGATTACATACCCTATAAGTCTCAGTAGGTAACTTTCAACTTTGCCACCAGTGATTTTAGATTGCTAGCAAAATGTAAAATGGATAACAGACAACCCTGCTTAGTTCCTCTACAAAGACTGATAGCCTTAGACACCCTGTGCCTATTTTTTACTCTGGCAGTTGAATCTTGATATATGGCTGACAACGTCTATACAATCTGGTTTGGAAAGCAGAAGACTTGCAGGATCTCTAACAGAAATACTCATTCCACCCCATCAAATGCTTTCTCAGCATCTAGGCCTGTTATTACTAATGTTTTTTGGGAAATTGTAGCATTCTTAAGAAGTAAGGTAGTTTTCAGTAAATTACTTGACATAGTTCTACCCAGGATTAAACTTGTATAGACTTGATATATAAGGGAGGGAAGATAGCCTGAGAACCTATTCATTATTATAACCATAAATAATTTATAATCATGGTTTAGTGGAAAGATTTGCCTATAACAAATACTAAGAAGGGATCTTTTGCCAGTTTTAATATAACCACATGTGCAGCCTCTTTCTAAGACCTAGCTATTTCTCCTGATATTAATATCTGACCAGTAACCTAAATAATGAATATATACTTCCCTGGCTCTGTTATAAATTTCCATGGGATCCAATCCAGTCCAGTGGTTTTACTCATTGTTTGATTATTAATCATCTACCTTGACTTTTTAGTAACCTGTACAAACAGATAGGAACCTAACTGCATTCAACCCTCTAATCTTTACTGATATCCTCAGATATTAACTGCACATATTAAAAACACTCCCAGTAGACAATTGTTTGTCTTTTTGGCTTTTCCCAGTTAGGGGTCGCCACAGCGGAACTCCGGTCCGCTAATGATTGGCAGTCGATTGTTATGGTGCCGAGTTGCCAACCCGACGCCCAACCTTCAGTGAAGGCACGCCCATTCACGCATGTCTTTCGGAGGCCACTCGACCACGGGGAGGACATGCAGACTCCACACAGAAGGCACTACAGCTGAGAATCAAACAGGAGAACCTCTTGCAATACTATGTTCCTGGACACACTAAATAGTCTTTCACCACTCTGCATGAAAAGGATCAAAACTAACAATGCTCCTTGGCTGACCAAGCCCACTAAAAATCTGATGTACCTCAGAGATAAAATATGGAAACATTATCAAACTAACAAAAAACAGGACACCTTAATGCACTTTAAACAGCTCTGTTATCAGGTAAAAAAGCTAGTGCATAAAGACAGAAAAGCTTACTATACAAAACTGCAATATAACCATAAACAACCCCCCCCCCCAAATTATGGAGTTTCATCTCATCTTTCGTGAACCCTGGCACAAAAAAACAGTTCTTGTCCACACCTTGACAAACCTCCTCAAGAAACTGCCTCTCTTTACCTCTTTATAAACTCAATAGCCAGCATTACCACTAGCTTTCCTTATGGCAGAGACAGCATAAGTGACACTGCACAACCAAACACCTCCACCACCTTCCCTATCTCTATATGCACCACATCTCTCCCGGAACCCAAGCCCCATTCTACTCCTAACTTCACTATCAACCCCATTTCTAGCACAACCATTAAAAGACTACTCCTTAAGCTCAAACCCTGCTCCAACACACCTGAAAATTTAGCCTCAACATTTCTAAAGATTGTTGACAAAACCATTGCATTCCCTATAAGTATCCTAATTAACAGGTCCATTCAAAAATCTTATGTGCCCAAGTTATAGAAGAATGCCTACATTCTTCCTCTTCACAAAGGGGGCAAAAACAGATATCTCCAACTTTCGATCTATCGCTATCCTGTCCTTATCTCTATGATCCTGGAAGAGTGCGTTCACATTCAGCTGATGCTCTATCTACTTCATAACTACCTCCTGGCCTCCATACAACATGGTTTCAGATCTGCCCACAGCACTACAACTGCCCTTATTTCTTTTCTGGATACTGTTAACAGAGTTTGTGATAATGGGAAAATAGTATATACCTTATTCTTAGATCTTTCAAAGGCATATGATACAGTTTCCCACCCTCTGCTACTATCACAACTCGGTAACTTTGGACTTTTCCCTCACCACTCTCAACTGGCTCTCAAGCCGTCTAAAAGACAGGGAACAGACTGTCAAATGGCAAAACGCTCTCTCTTCTTATCTTAACACCTCTACTGGAGTTCCTCAAGGCTCTATACTTGGTTCCCTGCTATTCAGTATTTTCATTAATAATTTCCCACATCTATGACCAAAGCAGCCCTTATTCAATATGCAGATGGCTCAGCCATCATCTGCACAGCTGACTCTATTTCTGAACTCCAACACAAAACCCAAACAACCTTCTCCACCACTGAATCCAGGATGTTTAAAAAACACCTAGCCCTTGACTGAAATAAATCCAAGACCATGTTTTTCACACCCAAATATTAACCCTGTTGGACAAAGCCATGTTCACTATCTAGTCCCAAAGTTAAATGCTAATATAAGTTGTCGGCCATGCAACTTCTAGGAGTATCCATAGATGAACACCTAAAAGTTGATATTTACCTGCAGCAAAATATCCAAAAATGGGTCTATATTATAACCTCGAAAGTTTAATACTTCGAATGCATAAAGATAGAACTTTATGAATCGAAGTATTAAACCATTGAACCCTAACAAAAAAATTTATTAAAACAAACAAAAAAAAACTAAAGCGTTTATGCAGGGGGGCAAGCCCCCCTGCACCCTCCACACCTCCCACTACTTTAATATACCAACTCCGAGATTGCACAACATTGAAGTAAATGGAAATCTCCCCTTACGGAGATTTCCATTTAAACGTTAGATATTGTGCACTTTCGGTAGTCTTGTGTTGACAATATCGTATTTGATATTATCAGACTCTGAGATTCTGATATAGACCCTCCAAAAACACATCAGAAACTTGGAATGCTCTATAGGCACAACCAGTTCCTTAGCCCCTCCACCAAACAAACCATTGCCTCCACTTAACCTACTCTCTTTCCTAATGTATGGAACCCCTCTACCAGCCAACCTCCACCCCACTCTAAAAGCTAAGCTGGAGAGATGTTATTATAAAATCCCAGCACTCCCTAAAATGGCTGGAACTACCAAACTACCTCAACTATCTGCAACTTACTGCTGTTCACAAACTTATCTTTAAATCTTCTGATTGTCCCGTCATACGTTCTATCTACACCTTCTGCCTCCCAAACAGGCCCCTTAGATCTGAGAATCAGCAACTTCCTCAGGTTCAGGTTCAGAAACCAAACCTGTCATTTGGCCAAATTTTCTTCTCTTACCCTTTAGCCAAGAATTGGAATGCCCTTCCATTAGCAATCAGAAGAATCCCAAATCCTGACCTCTTCAAAACGTCTCTCCACACTTACCCATCTTCCACCTGGACTCAACCTCCTTGAATACCTACCTCTAATGATATATTCTCCCCCTACTTTTCTATGCTGTGTATTATTTAAAAATCCTCTATGCAATAATGTATCTCTAAAAATGTTGTAATCTGTTCACTGATATTTGTCTGGCTACTGAATGCTAATTGGGTTTTTAACTTGGTATACTACTAATGTATATCATTTAATTTGATTGTTCTTCTTTCTATTGTACTGAAAACAGGCTCTGTTCAGCCCAGAGGACTTTCTTGTTTAACAAACTGCAAATAAATAAATAAATAAATAGTGCTCAAAATTATTCTCTGAGACATCAGGGAGGTGTGGAGTTGTCAGATATTCCCTAGTCCAGCAGAAATCCCAGAGGGAGCCATGTGTCACGTAGAAGTATTTGGATCCTGAAAAAAGGTGATCATTCTCTAGGCCTTATATTGTCTTAACCTGATTATTAAACATTGTTGCTTAATGGTGATATTTTTAATAGTATTCAGGTGTAATTTAATTTCAGTTTGCTCTATTTTAAAAGAGAGAACAGAATCAGTTTTTTTTTTCTTGGTCTTCCCCAAGTCTTGGTCAGCACCAAGAATCAGTTTCTGAACCCCCCACTGATGAAATAGCTGCTAAGACTGAAGCAACCATAGCCTCACCTAAGACACCCCTTAGACTTTGTTGATATATAGTTTTAAGAAAAGACTTGAACTTTGCTTATACTGATCCCAAACCAGTTGGTAAGCATCCAACAAAACTTCATCCATTCCATCCAAGACTTAAGTCTTGTTTTAGACTCTGAGGCGTTAAAGAAGAAAAGATTATCCTTCCAAAGTGCCTGCATGCCTACTCCACACACACACACACACACACACACACACACACACACACACACACACACACACACACACACACACACACACACACACACACACACACAACAATTCAGTTCCATGTACAATGGACCATTACCAGATATACACATAGGATTGCACTTCATTTTACTTACTAAACATCCATGCTCCTTACAAATCAGAAATGTATCTACATTCAGAAAAATAAAATCTTTAGGGGTAAAAGTTCTAAATGTTCAAACGTAACTTTAACAAGCCATGGACACCACCCCTCCCAAACATGTTAAGAGTTTTAACGAGGAGGGTCTTGACACATGGACTCACTCTTTGCCTGGATCCTGAACTCAGTTCTTCTTCTTTTATTCTGAAAAAGTAAGGTTCTAATACCCTGCTCATACAGGCCTTCTTGAATGAGTATCCATTCTCTGACAAGCTATGAGATTTCTGTATGACAACTACCTAGGGGAAGACGTACATTGCTGGTGGTAATTAGCTGCCCATCCAGCATCCCTTTAATTATTGTGCACCCTTCTTCCTCATTCACCAGCTGATCTAACAAGGTTATTATCCTTTCGATTTTATGTTTTCTTTTCAGTGGGACATGAGGACCCCAAATCAATCCAGTGCATCCCCATCAAACAGACAAATGTTCATTTCTTGTATTAGTACAAATACAGCCTATGGTTGATAATAGAAGCAAAGACATTCACTCTTTTAAGTCTGTGTAAGACCCCATTAACATTTTAAGAGAAGGTAGATAACCTACTTGTCATTATTATAAATAACTTGAGAATTGTGCAAAGCTGTACAAAGTCTCACAAACAGACTATAATAACATCAGGCATACCATCCATCCCGGGATAATTTTGAGCCAAATTCTCTTAAAAATCTAGTTATGTTATAATGCACCACAAAACATAAAAGGTAGCTCCCCCACAACAATGAAAAATATATATGAACAGCAAAAATGCCTTTAATATAGGCCTGGCAGGCAATGAAAAAATAGCAGCATTGTGGCACCAGATTGCTTTTGGAAGATCTGCCAGTAAAGCCTACCACACTTCAACTATACTCAATGAGCAAAAGTGCTCAGTAACTCTCCCCAAAGGTTATCCATGTCCAATATGATTTGAAGCTAAAAGTAAAGTTTTCAAACTCCACTTTTCAGTAGTATCAATTTATACTCCAACCTTTGAGCATACATGTTGAAAAAGGTATTGAAAATAATGACTGAAGGGGTAACAAATCACTCTGTTATCATACAATGTCACTTATTAACACAAATAGGTCCCAGAAAAGCAAACAAATACATTAAACAGTGTCAGTGTAGAACAGTCTGTCTACTATAAGACGGGGGCTTTATGTAGCCATTGCAGCCTTGTTTGATGCTCTTTGCTTACCTGACAATCTCCTTCTTAATAATAGAAATAGCTCCAGTGCTCAGTTTCTCTTTAGTCCCACTGGTGATCACTTGTTTCTGTCTATCCCTTGAGGTCGCCAACCTATCACAGGGGTCATATACCCCTATACCCTGTAATTGTTCATTAGTACACTCAGACATTGAGAACAGCATCATTCCTTCTGGAAGCAATGCCCTCAATAAAGCTGGATATACCTCTGTCCTTAAGAGCAGCATTTCCTGATTGCTGAGCAAAAGACTGCCCTACACAAATGGGTCTCTGCTGGAAATCATGATTTTCATACAGTATTTGATCACTTACCAACAACTGTTTACCCACAGGTCGCAGTTTTGAGAAACATTTACCTTTCAGGGCCAATATTTCATTTCTGGCAAGAATATGTCTTGTCATTTTGTACTTTGAATGTTGTGGCAGGTAATGTCCAGTGCCCACTGTACCTTTGTCATCAACCAACATGGACGTCCATTGTGCCAATACACAAAAAAACTTGGCCCACTCAATTCCTTCCACATTTTCAGTACACCCTGTTAAACAAAATATTTTTCTATCCCCTCTCCCCCAGTTTTTCATGTCAACTTGTCAGGATTCTTCATTTCTGCAGTAGCCAATTGTTGCTGTATGACTTGTAGCTTCCGCTGTTGTCCATCAAGTGATCTCATTGAGAAGTAACCACTGTGTCTTGATCTCAGATATAAAAGTTGGACTTCTGGATATATTTGGCCAAGGACACTGAGATCTTTTGAAGCTCACCCATGAACTTGTCAAGCCTTTCCACCATTCTGTACCTTTCTTATAGGAATTGGTACTGTTGGTCGCTGTCTCTTTTTTGTTTGCTTGAGTGACACCCAAGTATTTTTCAACTGACACTAGACTGTTGCTAATCTTTTTTCTGATAATTTAGGCAAGTGACCTTGAGTAAAGTATGAGAAAAACATTTTAATTACTTCAAAATAAAAAGAAGCTCTGAAAAGCCATTTTTAAGCTTCCTAAGTGGAGATAACGGAGCTCCCAAAGCATGCCATTCGCATTTCACTGCAGGAAGTGGAAGTGTCCATTTTCATTGTTTTGATTCAATCATTTGAAATCCCAATAAAATAATTCAAACAAATGACTTATCTGTCTTGGTCTGTCTCTGTTTTACTTTGTGTGTGTATGTATGTATATATATATATATATATATATATATATATATATATATATATATATATATATATATATATATATATATATATATGGCAAAAACAAGACCCAAACCAAAAGGATTATGAAAAAAACCAACAGAGGTAACTGCAACTTAAAAACCTTTAAGTCGTTGTATAAAATCTTCAATGATGAAACCGGTGTAAAACGAATCACTTTTAATGATAAAACACAAAGACATAAAAACGTAAGCGCTTTCACAGGCACACTCCCTGCTTCATCAGACGTTAACATTGAAATAGTACTATACAAATATATAGTCATTTCACAAACCAATTAAGCTGGGTCACTCCCTAATCCTGATTAAACAATTATGTGCCTAATTGATACCACATAGAAGCAACAAAGTTTGTGCACACACTCCATATAGACACAAAACAATTCCGCTTACGCGAATATATATATATACAATTAAAATAATAATAGCAACAAGCTAGCACATAAAATCCTAACCATCAACACTGTACTGAAAATACTACATTAACAGAAACACTTGTTCAATACAAACTGACTATAAAGTCAGCGAAGAGGTCTAGCATTTAAAACAGGTTTGAGGGAAACAGCTTCATTGAGGCCATTCCCTCGATGTGCTCCTAGCCTTAAAATCCATCTGAGTTCAGCACTCTCTGTTTCATTAACTATATCACCTAAATGTTGGTTCATGGGTACTGTATGCAAAATCTGAAACACAAAACTATGAGATATACCTAAACCTAAAACATGCCTTGCTATGGCACTGTATGTTTCACCTCACCTTATGTTATACAGGTGGTCACGAATACGCTCACGTAAAGATCTATTGGTCTTACCTATATAATATTTGAAACAAGTTGTACAGTGAGCAACATACACAAGGTTTCTGGTACTACAATTTCCCCCTGTCCTCAACTGCCACAGTACCCCTGTATCTGGGTGTCTAAAATACCTGGATTCATCCACATAAGGACACTGGACAATTCCCACATTTCATAATACCCCAAGCCAATTCTTGATTAGCTGTAATGGGCTGGCCTGATGTATTGGTGTAACAGACGCTGCTTTAAATTCTCATAGTTTTTATATTCAAATATTGGAGCATCACCAACTAAGTCCCTACTGTGTCCATCAACCAGTAATATATGCCAATGGTCATGGATAATCTGTTTAACCCTATTAATGTTATTACCATAGGGTATCACAAATGCCGATAACTGGCCATCCCTCGTCCTGCTGTTAGTAGGCTGTGGGCCAAAACAATGTGGCCCAAAATAGGGGGTAGCTCTTGTTTGTCTCAGGGTTCCCATCTGCCTATCAATATTCGCAAATTCTCTAACAGAATATCCGCTCTTCAAAAACCCTTGTTCCAGGGAACTCACTTCTTCATGAAATGTTGTATCACAGCAAATACGGGATGCCCGCATGGCTTGTCCCTTGATAATGTTGGAAAAAAATCAAGGGATTGTGCATGCTTGTGCGATGTAAATAAGCTGCACGATAGCAGGACTTTTTGTATAGTATGGTTTTTATAGTATCATTATCCACTAAACTGTGACATCTAAATAATCTATACTTGTTGTAGAATGACTAACCGAAAACTTTAAAAAGTCACTCGTTGAGTTAACTTGTGCAATTAAATCATTGCCACATGTATCACTGCTTCGACAAATAAGGAAAAAATCATCAACAAAATGCCTATAAAATAGGACGTTATTGTTGTTAAGAAGATGACTATGTTCCCAAGACACCATTATAAGGTTGGCATAACTATTTGCACAACTTGTGCCCATAGCTATGCCCTTAACCTGTTTGAAATATTTAGAGTCAAAGAAAAAAATGTTGTTGTCAAGGACAATTTCCAAAAAAAAAAAATTGTATATATATATATATATATATATATATATATTCGCGTAAGCGGAATTGTTTTGTGTCTATATGGAGTGCGTGCACAAACTTTGTTGCTTCTATGTGGTATCAATTAGGCACATAATTGTTTAATCAGGATTAGGGAGTGACCAAGCTTAATTGGTTTGTGAAATGACTATATATTTGTATAGTACTATTTCAATGTTAACGTCTGATGAAGCAGGGAGTGTGCCTGTGAAAGCGCTTACGTTTTTATGTCTTTGTGTTTTATCATTAAAAGTGATTTGTTTTACACCGGTTTCATCATTGAAGATTTTATACGACTTAAAGGTTTTTAAGCTGCAGTTACCTCTGTTGGTTTTCTTCATGTATATATATATATATATATATATATATATATGGTTTATTATCAAAATTGCGAAAGGCAAAACAATTTCCGCTCACAATTTCAAAGTAAACCATCAAAAACGGAATCATGACCGCATTACAATGTCGAATCAGTTGATCGACGTAGCAGGTTTGACATTGTCTTCAAAAAATATCACGTGATATCCGTATAGGAGCTCATGTAAATGAAACTCCTATACAACATATCATGTTTTTGCAGGGGGCAAGCCCCCCTGTACACCCTGCTAACAATATTTTCCAGCTCCTGAGATCGCACTGCAGAGGGGATGAATTCCCAAACCTCACTGTACCACGATCTCCGTACAGTTTGTCGAACACTTAAAGCTGAATGCACTATTGCATTCATATAAGTGTGTTTGACATTGCAATACATT
This sequence comes from Protopterus annectens, assembly GCF_019279795.1. Classification (NCBI taxonomy): domain Eukaryota; kingdom Metazoa; phylum Chordata; order Ceratodontiformes; family Protopteridae; genus Protopterus; species Protopterus annectens. The sequence goes on along the minus strand of NC_056745.1, from coordinate 1,114,642,993 downwards.
CAACATTTTGTTGAACGCCAATCTGACGTTTGAAATAATAACTGCCATCCGATTGTCATTCGCAAAAATTATAGTAAAACGTATATGTGTGTGTGTGTGTGTGTGTGTGTGTGTGTGTGTGTGTGTGTGTGTATATATATATATATATATATATATATATATATATATATATACAGATCAGATATGGATATATATATATATATATATATAATGTGTGTGTGTGTTGTTGTTGTGTCTTTCGGCTTTTCCCAGTTAGGGGTCGCCACAGCGGAACTCCGGTCCGCTAATGATTGGCAGTAGATTTTTACGTGCCAAGTTGCCAGCTTTGACGCACAACCTTCAACGAAGGTACGCCCATTCATGCATGTCTCCACACAGAAGATGCTTTAGCTGAGAATCGAACAGGACAACGTCTTACTGTGAGGCGACAACGCTACCATCGCAGTATATATATATATATATATATATATATATATATATATATATATATATATATATATTGTAGAAACAATACCCAGTCCACGAGATAGATGAAAACACCCAAAACTGGAAGGAATACCACCAATTAACTATCTTCTCAAAATAAAGATACGAAAATCAGTCCTTTAGATGTTAAAACAAACCAATTTAATATGAATAATGTGAGTGCTTTCGTGGACCACACATCCGCTTCTTCAGACATAACAAAACAAAACATACACTTCCATTTAATATCCTGCTTGACCAACCAAGAGAAGAAACCAATTAAACAATTAATTAATTAAAATTCATCCGTAAATATATAACAATATACATAACATCCCTATCCTTCTTAAAGACTACTTAGTTAATAAAAATAAATAAATATAAATAAAATACATAAAAATAGTAGAATTTTTTTTTTATATATAACTATGTCAGTGTTCTAGCCTTGAGATAAGGTTTAAGGGAAACAGTATCGTTGAGGCCTCTGCCCCGATGTGCAGCAAGCCTAAGTATCCATTTGACCTCTGCTAATTCAGTTAAATTAACAATGTCACCCAACCGTATGTTTTCTTGTTGGACATGCAACACTTGAAACTGAAATGCATGTTCAATACCTTCCTGCAGAGTATGTTTGGCCAGTGCACTATAATCTTGTTTTCTGATATATTTATTATTATATTCATATATTTATATGTATGTATGATGAGTCCTGAATTTCTTTGGAATGCAGTCTGATTTGTTTTTAACTTTCAAAATACTTCAGTGGTTCATTCCATTGGTAGATCACATCATAAATGAAGGAGAACAGTGTTTTTTTTTCACTTTAACTATAATCTGTCAATGTGTTTTGGTAGACTGCAATGCCAAAGGAAGTAATAAATCCTCCATTACCCTTCGCCTACACTGCCGTCTGTAAGAGTTGAATTTGTTTATAGATTGCAGTGTAAATAAAGGGGAATGGAGTGTTCACTCCTTTTACTTAGCGTGATTGAGACCAGTAGATCTGGATTTGCTAAGATCAGGAGAGTTACAGGAATTTCCCATTTTCTACACTGTTGTATGATCTTCTACTCAGTATATTTATAGTCAGAACATTTGACTCAGAAGGGTGTGGGAAGTGCAGGAGAGCTTTCACCCCTGCAAGAGCATTTGTTTTTGTAGTGTCATACTTAGGCAGTTTACATTGAAAGATAGTATGTTAGTTTATATAAATGATTAAGAATATATCCTGTATGTATGGAAGCATTTCATTCATCAAGGTGCATTCAACTGACTTAATGAATTCACCTACGCAAACTGACACAGCAACATGTTGGAACCTGGGAATGGACATTAAGGGATCTTTCTGCTGAGCAGTACCCATATCACTGCTATATATGGCAGATGGTGCAGAGGTTAAGATTGCAAGCTGTAGCTCCTATAGTACAGGGTTTGATTCCCACAGTCCTTGTTTGCGTACTGTGTGACCTTGAGTAACTTAACCAGATACTGCTCCCAGGTCACCCTTAAAAAGGGGCTATTTGTCCAGTGGTCATACCTGGTTAATAAATGATTATTAACGCTAATTAGACTTGTAGACTTCTTTATGTGGTTGGGGTTGGTACAGTGGATAAGGTGTTAACCTTAGAAACATAAGGTGCAGAGTTTGATTCTTACCTCTGAAAGGGAAATTGGCTAGGTTTAAAATGCCCCACAAGGGCAGCTAGCATACTACTGGGTACACAATCATTGAACAACATACTAAAAGACTTGTTTCTCCTTTGAAACATGTTAGCATTTTGTTGATGGATTTTGAAGAGAAAAAAATTCATTGACTTGTAGTGAGGCTCAACAGATCTGCATCATGATTTAATAATGTAGAGCCATATAATCATTGTAGTTTTGAGGTTTCAACTAGCAGTTAATGAAATGTATACAAAACTTAAACATCCCTCCAGTGTTGCCCGTACTTGACTGACTGCTGTACCGTTACTGCACTATAAACTGCTCATTTATATTGTCTGTAGCTATTACAGTTACTGCATCCAGATCCATTGAGTTAGACTACTCAATGTTGATTGTTTTTATTGACTAGGTAGAAACCACATTAGCCTACTGGATGAAGCTATTTAGTTGAATTTGCCACTGTTACTGATCTCCTTATTAACCCTACATAGTCTGTCACTTTTACAGTTCTTTTTTTCATATTGCGACTACTACAGTAGTCACAGCTCATTATCATATATCTGGTTTTATTGATCTTATCTGATCCTTATCTATTACAGTCAGTTGTGTTTCTATCTTTTGTTTTGTACTCCCTCTCATTGAATCTAGTACAACTGTCTACTCCGATGTAGCGAATCACAGTCAGCTGTTTAGTTTCGGTGTAGTAGTTTAGTGTAGTAACTATCACACGTAACTGAAAAAAACTCTTTATTGTTAACTCACAACGATTCCAGGTGATGAATTTACTTAACTTGGAGGCTACCTTCTCACCTCAGAACACATTTGGTAGGCACAACACATATACACATACAGCACAGAGCACTACTACTAAACAACGTATGCTGAGGTTGTTAAGAGAACACTGCCTAAGCTTCCCAGGTTAGACTAAGAAATCTCAGATGTTAGTACACACAGTAACACACACATCTTCACCCTTCACACCCACTCCCAAGACACAAGACAGAGACCAAGGGGGTCACAAGCAGACTCCAAGATATGGGATTTCATCAAAGATTGGTAATCAAACATTTAGTAATAGGTGACTGTATTGTAAAACATACAAACATCATGTTCACCAGACTGGCCAAGAATAAGGTCAAAGTTGGCTGTCTTTCTGGAGCCAGGATATAACAGGGGTTCTTAGATCTCTTCATCCAGACAATTACGATTATGACATGAACGTGGTCCATTTGGGGTGAACGCCTTTAGACACTCAACCCAGTGGGACAAGGTGAAAGGTATGATGCTATAACGCCATGTGTGGCAGGAAAGACACTGGTCTTGACTGGTATTTTGCCATCAGCTAGAATAATGCTGAGATTCAAATACAAGATAATTGGTTTCAATAGTTGACTATGTAGTTGGTGTCATTCTAGGGGGGGATCATGTGTCAGCTTGGGATGAGATGGCTGACAAGTCTTCCTGCTATGCCAGAGATGGCCTTTACCTCTCTTACCAAGGCTTTAGCATTCTGTCTGAAGCTTTTGCTGTCCCATAGTGCCTTTTTAGTCACAGTCCATCTGATGGACATTGCAACTTAATAAATTCTAATTTGGAACACATTAATGCAGCTCTACTCAATGTCAGGAGTCTTAACAAAAAATGACCCAACTTGAGGCTTTCCTACAACTTGAGCACATTCATATATGTATAGTTACAGAAACATGGCTTGAGAGCAATGAAATCACTCCCTCTATTCCTGGGTATAATTCCTGTCAGGTTTTCAGACCCACTGGCAATTGTGGAGGATCATCAGCATTTGTCAAGGATATCATCACCTCATGACAGATTCCCAGTCACCAGAAACAAGACTAATTACCACTTCATAGCAAGCTGTAGAACACCTTCTATGACCCTTCTGAGCATAACTGTCTTGACACATTTCTGAAATTCCCATTAAACCCAAGACCTTTCTACTAGGGGACTTACACTATCCATCAATAAACTGACTGACCTACAGAGTAATTGGTGGGCATGCCCATTGTTTCCTTGACATTATGAATGCTAACTTTTTTCACAAATAGTTAACTATCTTGCTAGAGGAGCCCTAATATCCTGGATCTAGTCCTCACAAGTATGTGCACCTCTTGCACATCTTATGCATCATCATGTCTTGTTAAATCAGACTATAGTTTAGTCACCTTTTCCTTTAAAACTGATGGTACTTCCCCTGTATATACAAATGTGTTTAGAGACTTCTCAAAAGCAAACCTTCAGTTACTTGATGACTTAAATAAATTCTGCTGTAATCCACCTCCAAAGGATCCTATTGCTGATGCTGCTATATATGCCTCTAACATTTACTCCCATTTAAATTGTTGTATTAATAAGGCAGTCCCTATCTGACACAAATATAATGAAAATTTTAAAAACAAACCCCTGTGGTGGAATACCTGTATAAATAAATTATAACAAGAGAAATAAACTGCTTAATGCATGTAACAGATCTCATTCTACCTTTAAGTGCACACTTAAGCAAATGAACAAAGAGCTTCAGGAAACCATTAGGAAGCTCAAAGCAGCGAATGAACTTAATTAAAATGGCTACTAAAACCAAAAATAACTGCAACTCTTTATGTCAGGAAGTTAAGAATCAATACCCAACAGTGTTCAGAGCTAGTCCAAAATAATACTAAACTTTCTGATCCAAAGAAAGTAGCTATTATCCTGGATCTAGGATTGTTGAACGAAACTTCAACATCCCGAATCCACAATAACCGAACACACTTTAACAAAAGCACTTTCATCGAAAAAGCACTTTCGTTAAAGTGTATTACAAAATCTACTTTTATGCAGGGGGGTAAGCCCCCTTGCACCCCTCATGTGGGGGGGGATGTGCCCCCCACACCCCCCCTACTTTAATATTCTCACTCCGAGGTCATACTACATTGGGGAAAAGGGAATTTTCCCTTATCCACACCGTAGTGCAACTGGCACAATGAGCAAGTGCTGCTTTGGTCAACAGCACTTTTGGTTAAGTATGTTTGTTGATTTCTGCTTCATCAAAAAGTGCCGTCTGGGATCAGTACGGATCCCATTATCCTAAAAAATTTAGTACAGATTTTATTCCACTCACAGTTATAGCTGTCCCACATGTTTCACAATTCCGGCCACCTCATTTTACTATATAACAAGTTCCCTCAGCCCTTTCAGAACCTGACAATACTTTTTTATGGGCCCAGACAACATACCAGGTTGCCTGATTATCAATGCCAAATATGGCCTTTCTGAACACTGACTTAAACTCTTTAATCTAAGCATCACCACTGGTTGCATTCCTGAAGCCTGGATAACAGCTACTGTAATGCCATTACACAACGGTGGCCTAACCATGGACCCTGGTGCTATAGATCCATTAGTGGCACTAGCCTAATATGCAAGTAATGATGCAACAATTGCATGGCAAATTCCATTGCTGTTCATAAAGTTTGCAGATTCCATTGCTGAAATATTCTCTATTATCGGACACTAACAGTCCTAGAATATTGTGTATATTAAAACATTTGTTTCGGTTTTTCAGTGGTTACATGCAGAGTACCAAAGTTCTTGATGTGGGCATTCAGTAGCTTTGAATGAACATCTAAAAAAAATAAATAAATAAATAAAATGTGAAACCTTTTTCTAAGATGTGTATTAGCACAGCATAAATATACTCTAAGCCATACCTTTTCATGCAATTTCCAAAGCTATAAATGTGGATTTGGTGGCAGTTTACTGATTGCTTGACATTCATTAAACATCTTTATTTCTCTTTCTGCAATGCGATGCATATTAGTGTATAAGTCATAAGATCTTGATAAATGTTTCATCTTGGATATAATAGGATGAGCTTGATGATAATATTTTGGTTTTACATAGCAGTCTTTTGAAATGTGTGATTCAAGACCTCTGAAAATACACAAATGCATCTAGAGATTCATATAGTCTTCTGGAATGTGCTAGTCTTAACTTTGGCTCAGTTACTTTAGGCTGTTGTTTAGAAACATGTTAATGCACTTGTGACAAAATTACATGTATGGCAATCCAGTGGTTAATTTGTCCAGTAGGCAGTGATGCACTGTGCATATCATCTAAAATTAACAATCTGAATCGACAAAGACACACCGATAGCCAAACTCCACCATAAAATCAGGTTAAAATTAAGCACTTTTGCAGACTAAGCTGCTTCATCAGAATACAGTATTTAAAAGAAATGCCTGATTAACTTTTATATAAAACTACAAACCATTAATTGATCACATGACCTTATACATCCTTCCCTTAAATGTATTCTTGTTTTCTTTTCTTTTTTCGTTTTTCTTTTTTAGATTTAGGAATATTTCAGTGTACATATACATGTATACACACAGACACACACACACACACACACACACACACACACACACACACACACATATATATATATATATATATATATATATGTCTCCTTCAGAATTTTAAAGCTTAAAACTTTGAAATTCATATGATCAAAGTTTTTAAACTTCGAAATCCTGAACAGAGATCACCATACAGCATGGAATGGGATATTTCCCTTTCCTTGCTGTAGTGCAATCTCAGAGTTGGTATATTTAATTAGCGGGGGTGTGGGTGGTGCAGGGGGGCTTGCCCCCCTGCAAAAACATGTTTTGTGGGATTCACTATACAATCTCGAAATACTGAAATATCGAATTTCAGTATCTCGAGACTGTATAGCCCAAAATCCACATAACCGAAAACCCACAACTGTGAAAATCAAAATCGCGACCATACATGTACACACACCACCACACAAACAAACACACATACACCTACCTAACTACATTACAAGAACAAAACAACACACACAAACACAACATAACATACAAACACACCTAACCTACCTATAAGCAGGGGGGAAGCCCCCCAGCACCTCCCATGTGGTGGGCTGCATCCCCCCACACCCCTGCTACTTATATATACTAATGCCAAGGTCGCACTAAACACACAAAGGCATAAAACCCACCACTACCCACACCCACACACATTAAAACCCATACCCAATACTCTTACGAAAATACCACTTACCTGAATCCCCAGCTAAATTCACACTCCGCACAACACGTCATAAACGTGACACCACAACAGTGGATTCGACATTTCCACATTTGATATAGTGCAGTTTCATGTAACAGACTTTTGACTATACAGTCTCAAGATACTGAAATTCAATATTTCAGTATTTCGAGATTGTATAGTGAATCCGTTTTGTGATGTGTTGACTGCATTTTTTGGGAGGGTTTCTTAATTTTCAGATTCCAAGATTCTTATATGCCTTTATATTGTATATGCATTGAGTAAGTCTAAATAAATGAGTGGATGTTTGTTTAGGGGAAGGATGTATAAGGTCATGTGATCAATTGATGGTTTGTAGCTTTGTATAAAAGTTCAACAGGCATTTATTTTAAATATTGTATTCTGATGAAGCAGCTTAGTCTGTGAAAGCGCTTAATAACTTTCATTAAACCTGATTTTATGGTGGAGTTTGGCTATCGGTGTGTCTTTGTCGATTCAGATTATTGAATTTGTGTTTTGGTTTTAAGACGCACTTCAACTGGCTTGGTTTGCAGTATTTGTTATCTAAAATTAACACTTGTCAAGTATATCCAAGTCTATACATTTTTCTCAAACAAGTGACACACCTAGTGCATCAAAATACAGATGACCCTCTTCAGGTTTGAAAAATCTAGGCTTGGCATCTGCTAAAACATAAATAGTAGCTGTTTATTTCCTCAACACATTACATTTATCAAATTTTAGTTTTATGCTTCGAAATCACTTTCTCTGGGTTCACATTTTCAGAATGGGTATGCTTTACCTTTTCCCCCACTAAATGAATTTTATTAGGCAACTCCTCCAAACCAAGTTAGGGCCAACAGCATTTAAATTTTCAATACAAGATCAGTACATTGCAAAAATATGTTGTTGATTTCTCATGTTCTACTAACTAGTTAGGGTTGCACTACTCCAGTCTCCTGTCTTTATTTATGCCTCATGTAGGTTAACTTTTGACTGACATAAGCTTTGTATATTATTGCAAAGGAAATATTTACTTTGTATAGATTCATAGGTTCATAGATTAGTACTAGGCTAACTGCCCTTGTGGGCCATTTTAAGCCTAGCCAATTATCCCTTGTGATACAAACCCTGCACCTTGTGTTTGTAAGGCAAACACCTTAACCATTAGGCCGCCCTCCCAACCCATACCCTGTACTTTCCTCTGTAGCAAAAGTATGTGGGCAGTCATTGCAAAACTTCATTTTAGCACTTTTGACATAGATGTTTTGTAAAACTTTATTCTCTTCATTGTTTGTTATATGGGTACAATAACCATAATATGTTTGCATGTTTACATTTACACTGAGTAGTTCTGTCCTGTTTACCCATACACCTATAACAAGCTTCACCTTCGCTACAGCCCATAGTCGTGGGACTAGTCTGTGTACTATGCTGTTCTTTTACTTAGTCAAATACCATTCTCGGCTATTCATCTTTAAAATTGTATATATCTGTGTTTCAGCTTCTTCTGCCAAAGTATTACTTAAGTTATTTTCAAATGGTAAGCTACTTTGTGATCTATGAATTCAAAATGTATTTCACATACAGTCTCTTGGCATCTACTGTAATGCCTTCCTCTAGTATCAGGCAATACAAACAACTGAATCACAACACCATTTTGTCTTGCCAGTATCTGGCCTTGTGCTGTACTCTGTTCTGAAGAAAGGCAAAGCAGGTTAGCCCTGGACCAAAGATTTTATATCTTATGCAAAGTCCTAACAGCTATCATTTCCTTTTATTTATACCTCTTTAGGCTGAAGTAAGTTCTGGATTATTTAAATTTTGAAACCTCAGTGGCAATTAAAATGGAGGTGTTGCATAATAAATCTAAAGTCCAAATTTTGTAAAATAATTTAACAACTTCAATAAACTAAACTTCAAGATAACAATGGTAGTGGCAATGCCACTGCCTATCACTTTGTAGCTGAGAAACATAAAATTAATTAAAAAATAAAACATCATCATCAGTAAGTTACAAAATACTTTATAGCAACTGTGCTTTGTCTTTTAAAACAGGTGCCAATGAAGAATGTTCGTTGATACCTAGTGGGTAAATAGCTCCTAATTTAACTTGCCATCTAACTTCACTGTTACAAATCCTATTGCCCTAGTCCCCTCCCCTGGGGTCCTTATAAATGATTTCTAAAATCACAAACTTAAGTTTAGATTGTCCAGTGTAAGTCAATGTGTGCTTATAAAGGGAATTGTTGGAATTTTTGTTTTCAATGGCGTATAAGTGTTCGTAGATCTGCTTACGTAATGCTCTCTCAGTTTTACCAACATAAAACCGTTGATGCCCTTGACATACACACACACACACACACACACACACACACACACACACACACACATATATATATATATATATATATATATATATATATATATTAGTCCCCTACTGCTACAATTGCCATTAACCAGATGGACCCTAGTCTGAAATTTCCTCACCATAATTGATGTTATAAGGACCCCAGGGGAGGGGACTGAGGCAATAGGATTTGTAACAGTGAGGTTAGATGGCAACCTAAATTAGGAGCTATTTACCCACCGGGTATCACCCAGGTTTTATTTTTTAAATTAATTTTATATTGTATACTGTAAAAATTTGTTATGTATGTATTTAATGGGTTAAAGAGTGTTCATTGGAGATTGCTTAATCAACACTAGTTGATTTTAATTTATTGTGTTAAATAGGGGTGTTATTTAAACAGTCACAATGGTGAAGCACTTAGATTTGATAAAGTCCATGATCTACATGGACGAAAGCGCTCACCATTTATTGTTGCTATTCATTGGACTACGTACTAGTTTTTGTTGCCATTTGTTGGACTACGTTTTGGGAATAAATACTTATTTTATTACACTGCACTGTGAACTTTTACATCTCCAGGGTGCTGTGGCTGATTTTGACCAGGGTGGAGAGTTGTTTTTTAATAACTAAAACACTAATCCAAATTATTTTTCCTGTAATCTTGAGATAGTCTCAGAGCCTCAAAATTATTACTCCTCTGTGATTTTATATGTACTAAAAGACTGTATACATATTAAGTAAAGTGAGCCATAATATAGATGGCACTATTTTTACATGGCTGCAAATAGTCCATAGTTTGTGAAAATCTGCTGTCTGTCTGAGAAAGCATTATCTGTTGCTTTGTATAAACATGCTGGTAAGCTTTACATACCTGCAGAGCTGGATCATGGTCAAATGAGGCCTGAGGCAGGGTAAAGTAACAGCACCCCTCTCTCTCTGTCTCTCCAGTTACCATAAAACTATCCAAACCTGTCAGTGTGATACTATTTTCTTCTTTACTTCTACAATAATTACAGATATTTGGATTTAAACTAAAACTTGTATTTCACATTTTATATCACAAACACTGATGGCCATTTGCTAAACAAAAACCAATACAGACTCGTAATTAAAACAGACTTGGCTTGAGCAACATTAAACCTCTCTGTCCTTAAAATTGACATTAATTGAAACCGCATTGAAACCCACGTTCATAGAAAATGCATTTAGCCAGTAGTGGATTAAGTGTACCTTTGGGCTGTTTTCAAACCACACGGCCTCTGCACAGATTTTTAGGTCCATGCATAAATGCAGATATTCTTTGCTTTGCCTTCCTGATTGTATTAAATTATATTCTTTGTTTAATACTATACCACTTGTTAGACTGTGTTTTAAATTAGTAGTTTTGAACATTTTTCAGTAAGCAGTGAAACAAAATATATGAACCAATAATGACAATGCTACCCATTTCATAATATTTCAAGCATAAAAGGCCACTTAATCTGCTATCGTTATAATCCACCAATAGCAGTCAGTATGCACAATTTCTGAAGTAAAAGTCATGTGAATAATTCTACATTAAAGATATATGTAACTAGTGTAGAGGTTGCTGCTGACAAACAACTTTGCATTTCAGCACTTCATCTACAAAGTCATTGTCTGCTGACCCTGGAGAATAAATTGCCTGTGTTATATTTAAAAAATGGTGTGCTGGTGATATGCAATAGGAAATGTTGGCAAACTGACATCAGGTTCATAGTTACTAGGCATGTCATCCAAAGGAGAACTCGCTCAAGAATGTAGTGACCCCCCCATCCCTTTATGGTGCACAACAGTGAGAGTCAATTTACCTGGTGTGGGAAAAGAACTCACAGCCTTCTTCACTAAAAGCAAGTGTGCTACCTGTTGCCCCACTGACACTGACCACCATAACTTTGAAACTCTGTGACTGACATTGACAGACTGTAATCCTTAGTGATTTACAAAAACAAAACAAAACAAAGAAATACATTTAAGGACACCTGGCAGTTAGTGTGGAGGTTTAATGCAGTTTCTTGCCAATAGTCAAGGTTCAGGTTTTGACTTTGAGCAAAGTCACTTAACTAGCCAATCTCCCTAACTGAGGAATTTCACAGGCATAGCCGGCCTTAGGCACAGGCCAACTAGGCAGCCGCCTATGGCACCAGTCTAGTAGGGGTGCATTTCCAGTATTTATTTGGTGTAGGTACTCCAGGATGGGGGCACCAGGTGGTGTGGTGGGGGGGCACCTTGGAACCCTTTTGCCTAGGGCACCAGTTGACCTAAGGCCGCTCCTGTTCACAGGTATATATACACACACACACACACACACACACACACACACACACACACACACACACACACACACACACACACACACACACACACACACACCTTGCTACACTGGCATTTCACACACCACCACACAGACAGCTTGTTGCATTCACTGCTTTGTTTCAGCTCCTGGTTGCTGGACAGTCTCTTTCTTGGCTCTACATCTCTACCACAAATTTCCATTTGTTAGCTCTGATATCCCACCCTGCCTAAATCAAGCCTGTGGTTTATGTTATGACATTTGTCCTAATGCTGAGGTTTCTGGGGCTTGCTGTTCTTTTCAAAAGTCTCCCGCGAGGTCCTAAAGCCCTACTGCATTTACAGATGTCTTTGGTCTTATGTTATCTGCAGAAAATTTTTATTTTTTTTATCCCCCTCCCCAGCCAACTCAGGTAATAAGCAGCTGCTGAGGCCACCTAGTGCTGGATCTGGCTGTGCATACCTGATGAAATAATGGGAAATTATTCTACTCAGTGTGATGGTCACATTACAGAGCACTGGTCTACTAGTTTAGGGAGGTAGTAGCCATTTCGCAGACATTATTTCAGCTTCAAAAGCATAACCTTTGTAGTTGTAGACTAGTTCTTAGGTCACATAAGTCAATTAACATGGATTCAGGCTCTGAGCTGTAAATGAACTGCTTCCTGCAGTCAAGCGTACAGAGTTTGATTCTTTCACCTTTATTTGCCTACTCTATGACTTTGAATAAGTTACTTAACCAGGCAGCATTCCCCGGTTGACCCTTGAAAGGGACACCATACCCAAAGAGCTTACTCTTTAACAAGTTAATAAAATAAAAATAAGGTTTTGTGTAGTTTAATTTCTGGCATCTTTCCTGATTGTGACAAACACTCTAGAATCCTGCAGAATAACACTAAGAAAAAATATGATTTTTTTTTCTACAAGCAATTCTGTACACTTGAAATATTTCCTCAGCAAACACAACATTATTTAACTGCATTAACTGAAAAGTCATAAAAAAACACAAGTGTCTCAACGTGTATTTATTTAACTCAGTAAGCGAACTGCTTCAACTATCCTTTTCATTCTCAATGCAGACAAATGCCATATAAACATAAACTCAACTGTGACGTTTTCCTTTTAAAGACTGGTTCTTTGTGTTTGCCCAATAGTTTCCACAATGGTCTCGGATTCCTCTTTGGCCATGCATAGGATAAAAAGGTTATCAAAAAAAAATTTTTTTTTTAATATTAAATTTTTAATTAATATTAATTTTTTAAAAAATAATAACTTATTTTTCATATCTAGCTATCTTCAGTTGAAACAGCCTCGCATTTTGAGACACTTCAAAATCAGAGTGCTGGTTAACATGGTGTAGGAGAGGAAACCTTTTTGGTATGGCAATATTAAAATCCATCCTCTGACCAAGATTGGCTCTACTTTACAATGACAGTGAATTAATGATAGAAATTTGCTTGAGTAGAGCTGTGTGTTAAGTATGTGTTGTGGTGACATAGATTGTTATTTTTTTTATAAGCTCACCGAACCTATTGATGGACTGTTATGTGGTAATATTTAGATAACTTTGTAATGAAAATGAGGCGTTTATAAAGGTTTAATGTTAGTTTGGAGCAGATTCTCATAAAGATGTGAGTATTCAATATCTGAGGATGCAGAACAGCATTGTTTTCTTATAAGACTGATTTTGACTATGGCACTCTTGTGAATATTTTTTTTTCTTTCAGTTCAGTGAGCAGACCACACCTGGAACTGTATACCAGTCGTTTGGTGGTGTTGGGAGGAACCTAGCAGGTAATTTCTAACGAGCAGTAAGAAAGACAGAGGTGTGTGTGTGTGTGTGTGTGTGTGTGTGTGTGTGTGTGTGTGTGTGTGTCCGAAAGTACAGATAGCTTACTTTGCCTTCAACTGTAAAGCATACAGATTATCAGGAGACATATTTAACTGGATGGTTCACTGCAAAGACCCAGTTTAAACTTTGGTGAAAACATCATATATAATGTATGCCTATGTTTAAGTGACTGTTCATCAAACCATGAAATTCAACTTAATCAGGTACCATTGTATCCAAATATATACATCAGCTTCCAATCCATTGAAAAGACAATGCTTTGCAGGGGGCAAATACCCCTTCACACCTCCATGTGGATGAGCTATACCCCCAACACCCTAGCTCTACACATAGTGACTCCATGATTGCATAACTGTGTGGATAAGGGAAAATGTACCAGCTGACACTATTACAATAGCACAGCCACAGAAACTACTGCTATTCCATTTAAGCACTTCCCACATGCAGCCTCCCTGAACACCCTGCCCTCCCCCAAAACACATGCAACATGAACATCTAACAGTGCAAGCACCCTATATTCATAAATACACTCTTAACTCTTAGTGGAAATTAACATTAACATTAGACTGTTTGAATTATGTACCCAAACATGAACTACTTCAGACGCACCCATATTTATGGGGCATAATGAAATGAAGTATTTAGGAGCATGGGTTAAAATTATTCTAGTGTGGCAGCTAAGGATATGTGGGAAGAGACTAAACAAAAGTTAATTTGAAGTAAATCCACATAAAACCATAATTAATTATTGCCTCCTACCTGCAACCAAGAAATAATCTACCTATCGTTGAACGTCTTCTATCTTGGGCATCCTCTACTTTCAACCAAGAAACTATAGTGCTAGGTGATTTCAACTTGGGACTAGCTATCCTGTTCATATGATAACCCCCTCCAATTTTATAAATTTTTTCAATTTCACCCAAACTATAAAATTCCCCACTAGAATCGCACAGAATCTATTCTAGACTGGATACTAACCAATAAGCCCAACTTTGCCCAACAGGGTGGGTGCCTCTCTTATTCTCTCAGTGATCACCCCCCTACCTTTCTTCTAGGTAGACACATTCACTCCCCCTGTAATGTCATTTTCAAACACATACGCAACAAAATAAAATTTTCCCCTACCATCTTAAATTCCCTACTTCAAAACTGCAACTTGTCACTTCTAAAATCACTCCAGCTAGACCACGCTGTACAATATTTTAATAATACCTTTCTCAACATCCTTAATAACCTTGTTCCAACAAGAAAAATTCACTCCAAAGCCAAAAAACTACCTTGGATAACAAAAGATGCCAAATCCCATATTAAACAAAGGGATAGAGCCTGGACTGCTTATCAAACCTCCAAAACCTCAGAAAACGTCACCTCTTACAAACAACTAAGAAGCAAATATTGTCTGACAAAAAATTGTATTTTCTAGCTAGTCAGCAAAAACACATAAATAACCCACAAAAAGTTTGGCAAAACCTTAACTGCCTCCTCAGCCCTGGCAAAACCTGTGCCCCTGCACCATCTACAACAAATAGAACTGAATGTATAGCTTCCCAATTTAACTCTCATTTCATCACAACTATCACCTCACTTTTAAACAACAAATCTAAACAACCCCTTACAGTGCCAACCTCTACTCACTCTAAACCCAACTACTTCTCTTTTAAAGCCATACAAACCTCTTATATCAAAAAACTCCTATCAAAACTAAAACCTACCTGTCTAGCAGCTGACCAACTCCCTTATGAGTTGACTCATTCACTCCAATGGAGTTCAGGAAGTTTGGACTGTAACTTCCAATGGGTGGAGCCTCTAAGCCTTTTGACAGAATCAAATTATGTCTGCACATTTCAAAGAAATGTTCATAGATCTGGAACCATAGGGGTTATGAAAGAAGTATAAATGGCTAACCCTTGACCACAAACTATTTTTATAGCGGTAGTATTCTTAAACTGAATTTTATGTCACAGTAAACACAGTTACTATTATGTTTGTAAAATTTTGTAAACCACTTACAATATCTCAGCAACCACTCAAGTTACACATATACTATCAGCAAATTTTATTTATCTAGCTGAGAGCTTTCATATGAGGATATGGAGCTGTGTTAGTTGGTTGTTGAGATATTCAGAAAAATGGGAAAACTATATCGATATAAACTAATATCATAAAAATCTCTTTATCTGCACTAGACAGAGGTCAAATATTAACGCAGTAGAGTTTGCCAGTGTATAAGCCTTAAGATGAAATATTTTAAAGCCTTGTAAATAGCATGGTTATGGAATTATTGATGGAAATATGAAACAATGATATTTGACTCCTAGAGGTGTCAGTAGGAGTTAACTGCAGATTCACCTGGAAGTGTCACTTGGATGTAATGAGTTAAAAACTGCTGGAAGCTCCATCACCTATCCCGTATCTATCCTAATCAATTGTTCCATCACAGAACAATATATCCCCATATTATGGAAAATATCCCATATCATTCCCCCTCCACAAGGGAGGCCCATCTAAAGATCTCGCTAATTATTGGCGCATTGCCATTCTCTCACCCCTAGCCAAAATCTTAGAGAAATGTATCCATAAGCAGCTCCTAGACCACCTCACTACAAATAACCTCTTATCTAGTTCACAGCACGGCTTCCGTCCAAAACACAGTACCTCCACAGCCCTCATAAGTTTCAGTAACTACATCAACCTCCTCAAAAACAATGGACAAATAGTCTTTACTATATTCCTTGATATGTCCAATGCTTTTGATACGGTATGCTACCAACTACTACTCAACACTCTAGCCTCCTTCAACCTCAACTCTACAGCTCTCAACCAGTTCTTTAGCTACCTTAATAATTGACAACAGGCAACTAAATTGGATAATAAACTCTCCACACTCCTCCCAGTCTCTGTTGGGGTTCCTCAGGGTTCCATCCTTGGCCCTCTCCTTTTTATTATATTCCCAAATAGTCTAAACACTTCCACTAAATCCGTTTGTATCATTCAAAATGATGATGATGATGCTACTCTTATTTGCTCTGCTCCCAAACCCCAAGAACTCCAAGATAAACTGCAAAAGTAATTTCTAGATATTGAAAATTACCTAAATGAACTTCAGCTCATCCGAAACCCAAACAGAACAAAATTAATGATCTTCTCTAACAGGAAATACAAAGCAAAACCACCTCCTCTCTCCAGCTACTCCACTAATGGCACTATAATAGAACCAGTTAACCAAACAAAACTACTTGGTGTCACGATAGACGACAACCTAATATTCAATAAACACCTATCACTCACAGTTAAGAAAGTTCACATCAACCTGGTGCTCCATATAGGGCCAAACCTTACCTTACTCAAAATGCCAGACTAGCCATAGCCATATCCCACCTCCTATCTACTCTCTACTGTTCTCAACTTTTTACTAACCTGCACAAGTCTGATTTACATCTACTCAATTCCTGCTATAACAAAATAGCAAAATTTGCTGCTAAGATACCCAACAGGACCCATCATTGCCTTGCTCTTCAAAAATTACACTGGCTTGAATATCCCAATCTGTTATTGCTCAAGCAGCTCCCCACTGCCCACTCCATTATCCACAAACCTGAAAACTGCCCTGCACTCTCCAACCTAGTGCACATAAATACTAAACCCAGGACCCTTCGATCATCCCATAAACTTATACTTCTTCTTCTTTTGGCTTTTTCCCGGTTAAGGGTTGCCACAGCAGATCACCTGTCCACTCATGACTGGCAGTGGAATTTTACGGTGCCGAGTTGCCAGCCCGTCGCCCAACCTTCCACAGAAGGCACACACATGCATGCAGTCACGCCTAGGGCCAATTCAGAGTGTCCAATCCACCTACAGCATGTCTTTGGGATGTGGGAGGAAACTGGAGCACCCGGAGGAAACCCACGCAACCAGAGGGAGGACATGCAGACTGCGCACAGAAGGAACCCCAGCTGAGGATCGAACCGACAAACCTCTTGCTGTGAGGTGGCAACACTAACCGCCGGAACACCGTGGCCACTAAACTTCTACTCAAGGTTACAATGTCCCATAATTACTTTGGTGACTCTCTATTCTCCTTCAAAGTAGACAAACAGTGAAACCTATTACCCCAGATTATCTTAAAAAACACAGATCATCACAGCTTCAAAAAACTCCTAAAGGAATACATTACTCAATAATGGCTATGCTCCTGTAATACTCCTGGCTAGTTTCTCATGCCTTCGATCAAATGATTTTTATTCTGCTATCTTCTTGTCTTACTTCTACCAAATGAAAATACCACAATGGTTTTTGGTTATATATCTAATGAGTTTCATATTACTGTCTGTAGTAAGGCTTAAGAAATGTAATGTTTTCTGTTTTACATTCCCTTTTTGTAAATTGTGATTGTTGGCAACTGTCAAACTTTTTGTATATTGTTTGTAAATCTTTTAAAATGTTTTGTAATCTTTTTGTACTGTTGTTATGGAGCTTATCTCCCCGGGTCTCAGCTGAAAATGGGCAACTTGCCCAGCCGGACTCTACCCGGTTAACAAATGTAAAATAAAATAAATAAATACAAAAACTGAGAAAAATGGAAACTTTTGTTATATGGATATGGATAGTAAGATGCATGCAGTTAAAATGTTTTTAGTCCCTTTATTCTTATACACCGGTCATGCATATTTTAGAACCATGGCTTAAAAATAATTCTAGTTTGGCAGCTAAAGATATGTGGCAAGAGACTAAACAAAAGTTAATACAAAAACTGAGAAAATGGAAGCTTTGTTATATGGATATGGATAGTAAGATACAAGCCGTTAAAATGTTTTAGTCCCTTTATTCTTATACACAGATCAGGCATATTTTTATCAACCAGCGGAGAAGTTGTGGGTAGCAATTAACAAGGAGCTGAAGGACTTTATCTGGGAGGGGAAGACAGCACGAGTCAAGTGAGATAAGCTGATTCTTCTAGCAGAACAGGGCGGATTGGGACTACCCAATTTGAAGGGATATTTCAGAGCTACACAGTTAAGACTCCTATACATCACACAAGCATAAGACTTAAATTCAATGTGGAAAGGGATGTTCATGAAATAGAGAGAAGCTCAAGAAACAAGGAGAGACTGGGATTTTGGATACAGGCATTTAAGGAGAATAAGAACATTATATCCATAAAGTAGCAGAAAGTATTCTAAGAACTAAATCAGCACAGGCATGGAAAAAGGAGATTCTATCAATAGGGATTACTGCAATTTGGGATACAGACAATAGGCAAGAGGGGGCTGGAATTTATTGGAGAAAACTGGCAAAGGAACCAAGGTATTGGGAGCAAATAACTAGAGAGGGAAAAATGATAGAATGGGAAGATGCCAAGAATTTATTTGGATTGCATGTTAGAGATTGCCTTCCCTATCAGGAATTGATATCCATGTATAGGCAAAGAGAAAGAAATAGGAACAGAAGACCAGCACTGGTAGAGTTTTCAATAGACTCTAGAACAGAAGTTACCATTAAAAAAGGAATAATTAGTAGAGCATATAAAATATTGCATGATAACTATAAGAACCAATCAGAAAAGGTTAGAAAGGATTGGGAAGTGAGATTGGATAAGCAATTCACAAAGAAACAATGGGAGGATATATGTATTTCTCCCAAATATACAACAAAATCTAGAAACGTTAGGATTTTTGC
Organism: Protopterus annectens; assembly: GCF_019279795.1. Classification (NCBI taxonomy): domain Eukaryota; kingdom Metazoa; phylum Chordata; order Ceratodontiformes; family Protopteridae; genus Protopterus; species Protopterus annectens. The sequence goes on along the minus strand of NC_056745.1, from coordinate 1,114,623,602 downwards.
CTGGAAATGTTTACTTGGGGTATAAAAATATCTATGTAGACTCCAGATAATTCTTCCTCCAGCAGACAGCAAATGTTGGAGGTGTAAAGGGGAAGAAAGAAGTAATTGGGAGCATATTTTCTTGGAGTGGGGTGAGTTGGAGGACTTTAAGGATTCCCTGTGGGATGCACTGTTAGAGATGCTGGTTGGGCAGATTGGTCTGATGAGGGACATGATTTTTCTAAGCTATGATACAGAGATACAGAATCGGCATTGCCTAGACATGGTAAGGCTTTGCTGTGTCTAATAATGGTGGCTGCCAAAAAAGCAATTACTAGAAAATGGAAATCAAAATATAAACCACCTATACTGGAAGTAGTGAATATAGTAACAGAGATAAAACAACTGGAACTGAGATATTTAGAAAAAGGTAGGAGCGAACTACATAGGAAAAAATGGAATTGTGGGAACAATGCATACAAGGGAGGAATGAGGTTTAAAAGGCAGCAGGACTTAAATGAGCTATGTAATGTTTGAGTGAGAAAGATTGGGTAGATTATAAGTGACATATAATGTTTTCAACCAGAAGTGTCAGTATGGTTTGTGATGTAAAATGCTTACAACTAAGATAGTGCTGGTGTGGTTTGTTTTCGTTTATGTAAATGTATGATTACCTATGTAGTAAGTGATGGTTTAATAAAGATGTTACTTGTTTAAAAAAAGTCAGGAATTGAATAATTTATGTAATATTGCTTAGGTTATATGAGATATAGCAATATTTGTGAAGTATAATGTTTATGTTAATATAGTTTGATTACTTTTATATGAATGTAAACTTGTCTTTGTCACAAGTGATAATTCAATAAAGGTGTTTGGAAAAAAATATTAAACTGTTTGACAAGTACAAGACTCAGCAAACTTGATCCGACAAAATGGGGATTTGATTGAAAAGTATTCTGTGAGGTGGTGGTAATCCTAATTAAACATAAAGATGCATAGTGTGGCATAGTGGGGGTTACTGTGGCCACTGAACTAGGGGAATACAATGCTGTGTGGGATCATGTGACATGACTTCTAGGTGCAGAGGGTGTGTCAGGCAGAGAGTGGGACACCATAGAAATAAATTAGTAAAAGATAGTTATGTTTTTTAAGGGCTGTTAGTTACCCAAGATATGAGATTTCTTGTTTTTGAAAGTTCTGAATGAAGGAAGAAGCAACAAGAAAGTAAAGTCTAAGAATCTGAGTTTTGGATGTTACCCTGTAGTTGTAGCTTTGTTTTTCTTTCTGTTTATATGGTCAAGAGAAAACTGACACCTGGTGTAATTACCATTAGAGTTTTCCCAGAAATACTAATTTGTATGTATCTAACAAACAAACAAAATAAAAATCATGTCTGGGAAGGTGGACTTGTATTTTGTGAAGAACACCTACTTAAGTAGGGTACTTACTGAGGTGAAACTCTGTTTCTCTTATACACTTATCTTGTCCAGTAAATCATCTGTTAAATGGTATTATTTAATTAGCCACAAATCATCCGTTAAATGGTGTTATTTAATTAGTCATGTTTACCAGGTACTTGATACGCTACAAAAGTGTGATTTCATCACAATAATGAAAGCTGATAAAGGTAGTAGTGTTGTTATGATGGATAATGAACATCATGTGGTTAAACTTAATGAACATTTATCAGACTCAAGTTGTTACCAGGTGAACAGACATCAAGTTCTTGATAGTATCAAGTTTTTTATTGACAGTTTATTAGATCTTTTTACCAGGGTTATATTGTTTTTTCATTGTTTGAATTTTTAAGGTGGAACCACCAAAGTTATTTATTATTATTTATTTATTTTATTTTGTTTTGCATTTGTTTTTTTTTCCATGGAGGGGAGGAGAATTTTCTTTTTTCCGAGTGAGAAAAGTTCAACAGAGTTAATGATGAGTTGATACAAAAATTAGGTACAATTACTAAGCTTAGCAAGCTGTACAAGGGCTGGCTTCTGAGATTACAAGTAATATACAATTATAACAGACGTACTTTATATATGTACATAGTATAATGTATGTTGTATAGGAGTTATACATAATACTTTAGAGTTATTTACAAGCTACAATATACTAGCTAATTATTTTAGTTTTTAGTATTTTATAGCTAGGTTAATTTTTAGTTTGAGAGAGCAAGGATAGCCTTGTTGTGACTTGGAAGACTTGATGTTTCTACTATTTTTTTGTTTTAGAGAAGTTATGTTGTTGTTATGTTATTAGTTTGGTATTTATATTTACCAGTGAGTTTGGCAAAATGGCAGCGTCTACTAGAGGTTGGGTTGAGATTTGGTTGTTTGTTTGAGTCTGCTGCCTGAGAAGAGGCAGCTTATAGGGAGTAGGGAGTCGTAAGTTTTTAGTGCTGGGGTATTCTCAGGGTGTTTTAAAGATTTTGCCTCTCTATGAGTTGGGACTGGTGAAGAAGGTGGGAATTTCTATCCATCCAAGCTTTTTCAGGTTAGTACAGTGGTGTGTTCTGTGTTAGTTAGGAAGCATATTTGGTATCCCTAGACTCCATAAAAGATAGGGATCCACCTTTTTAGCTGATAGTTGCTGATGATCATTGTAAGTTTATTTAGATATGGCTCTAAATCCTGTTGTACAACATACACAGTTTTATTTTAAAGATTCATGGGTTTCTTTAGATGCACATAAAGATTATATAAGTTTATTGGTTCAGAAACATTTCTTATGACTATAGATGCAACTCTGTACATTTCTTTTGTACAAGACACAGGCATTGACTATGTTAGTAATTATATGATCTTTTTAATAAGACTATTAACATTTGTTTATTTTTGCATTTAGTACTTTCTAACAATTTCTTAGCATTTTATTTATATTTGTTTTCTAAACAAATCTTTCACCAACTAAAATATGAGAATAGATGCTAGAATGGCAGATAGCCATTCATTTCACCCTGTCTTATTTACAGTGTCTGCGGTGGTGGTGCTGCGGTAGCGTTGTCGCCTCACAGCAAGACGTTGTCCTGTTCGATTCTCAGCTAGAGCATCTTCTGTGTGGAGACTTGAGTGAATGGGCGTATCTTCGTTGAAGGTTGTGCGTCAGAGCTGGCAACTCGGCACGTAAAAATCTACTGCCAATCATTAGCAGACCGGAGTTCCGCTGTGGCGACCCCTAACCGGGAAAAGCCGAAAGACACAACATTTTTGTTGGATTATTTCTGTTATTCCTCATTTTGCTGCACTGCTTAATTTTTATTAGTCCCTGTAAATAAATTATGTTTGTACTGCAAACTGGTGTCTAGATAATATTTCTGTAGATGGAACTTAAATTGCCTTCAAGGATCCTTGAAGGAGAAAAGCCAAGGTACCAGATGTCTGTTGGTGCAAATAAAGTTACTTGATTTAACCACTGCTGTTTTTGGTGTGTTTTTATTTGATATTGTGATTTTAGTCGGTGGGCTGATTTGTTTTTCCTAAACTTTCTCCATCTGGTCTATAGTCCATTGAATGCTTCTGTGGATTCCCTCTCTCCCATGCATTTCAGCAGTCCATTGCATGGGTCAACAGTCTTCTCTGTGAAGATATACTTTTGTAACTCCAAGGAGTTATCAGTCCCAGCAGTCTGCTGTCTATGGCCGCTTGACCCTGTTGGTCCTTGCTGTTAAGGAGTTTCCCTTCATATCTTTCTCATATAAGCCTTTTTAATTCTTCAATATCCCCTTGCAGCTCATAATGAGCTCTCAACAGCTCTTCCCTTTGTTCACTGGGTTAACTAGACTTACCTTAGCCTTCCCAAGACTCAGCTTGTCCCATGTCTAGTGATAATGAGGAGATCGAGGTTACTGGTACATGCTGCTGTTGAGTGTGCTGTAAGGCCTGCCATCCAACAGCAGCCTTGTAAGCTCTAAAATTACTGCTTTTAGGAGATGCGGGCATGTTTCTACTCCTGTGCAGCCACCAGTCATGCAGTATGCTATGGCTACATGGTGTTTCATGGACTTTCAGTGCTGGTGTTACAGCAAGCTAAGACTGCCTTTCTCACACAAGGGTGGGCAAGCTAGCATCAGCCTTTCATTCCCATCCTCCCCCAATTTGTCCCTCCAGCACCTGTGTTACTAGTCAAACAAAGGTCATCTGGGGCAGAGTTTGGGCATTATAGCACTGTTCTATTGGTCTTAGGATTCCTTAGATAGTCTTTTACAGTTGTATCATGCCTTCTTATACATTATGGTCTTAGGAGAGAAGATGTCTATCTGTTTGAGCCTATAGTTATATTCTTTCATCTCCACCCCACCCATCTTTCCTGTACCTTTCATTTCTATTCTTTCTAGCAGTATGATATGTGTTTCATTGTAAAGACTCCTGGAACAGCACACAGTACTCAGTGTGTCCTAAAGGGGGCCCACTGCAATCTGATTATTACTTTGTTCTGGAGTCCATGCCATTGAAGATGGACCCCAGCATTCTGATTGCCACTGACCTCTCACTGTGCTCCTTGAGGTATAATCCAGATATGATTAATACCCCCAGATACTTTTTCCTTATGAGTTGCCATTCTCCCAACTGGTATTTAACACTCGGATTGTTGTGGCCCAGGTGCTGTACTTTGTTTTTGTCTACACTGACCCTCAGCTGTCACCTTTCTGCTCACTCGGTCAGCCTTTCCAAACCCTTCCTTAGATCATGCCCCCCATCCTCCACTGCTCACTTGTCTTTTTATCATTACTTAACAAACTTTAACAGAGTGTCTTCAAGAGCTTTTTAGCTGTAGCTGAGTTTAAATCTGTATTTCAGTAGACCGAATTGTTGGCAAACTACAAAATGAAATATTTGAAATGATATACATACATATTGATGTTTTATACCAATTATAAATGCTGTAGATTTCATATTTAAGTGTTACTTGCTGATTCATGGATTTTTTCAAACAAAGACATAGTGAGCCATGATGAATTCAATGCCCTCAGTTAACTTTTACAAGCATTTTAGTGCTGCATCATACATGTACATTATCTCTGTTGACCAGGTTAGTACCACTGCATCCAATTCTTTTCAGGGGAGATCGGAGATAGAGATTTGGCCAGGGCACTGGGAACTTCTTTTGTTTTCAGTAAGTGCTGTAGGATGTTTTACATCCCCTTCAGCTACCACCAGATGGGATTTCAGTTTAATGCCTCATTCAAAGGATGGCACACTTGGGAGTTCTGCATCCCTCTGCCTTTATACTGCACTTCATTATCAGTACTTGGAAAATGAATCCAAGAACCTGGTGTGGGAGTAAAACCCACAATATTTTCATCTTCCAGCAGAAAAGGTTGAGTGTACTACTTGTATCATCTTGTAGTTTTGTGAATTATTTTATTGTATGTTCATATGTTTCTCTATTTAACTTGTATACTGTAGATGAGTTAGTTTGGAGTGATTTTGGTCCCCAGGTGGGTTCTTCTTAGGTAACTGATCTGTCAGAAGGCAGGTTTATCACCAAACATAATTATATTTTCTGGGCCTTAAAAAATTTTTCTTCATCAATCCTTGTTGCATGGTGCCATATTTGTATTATAAGGATTGATGTTGCCAGTGTTTACTAATGCTTATTTATTATGATTGGCATTATTCTTGCAGATTACATAATTCATTACAAGTATAATTCAGCATTCATAAGTTCATAGGTGTGTACTAGGCTAATGACCCTGGGGCCTATGTAAGCCTAGCCCAAGAAGATTCCCTGGCATCATGCCGCCTAAAGTTAGTTCCCAGTGCCCCTGTCAAGCAAGGCCACTGAAGTGATCCCCGGGGTGAACTTCCTATTATCCATCCACTCATTAAGATCTCTCTTAGAGGGCCAGTGAAGTGCTCTGCTTGACATGAATGGGAAGTTTGTTCCAGAGTACGGGGAGTTTCTGGGTTAGGAACCTGTCCCTCCAGCATGTTCTGTTTATTGTGGTAATGAGGTTTAGGTCCCTGGAGTGTGTGGCACGGAGGGATTGGGATTTCTTTAGGTGTAGCATATCTAGCAGCTCTGGGTCAGACATGGCTTTGTAGGTCAAACAGAGATCGCCTCTAAGTAGGTGATAAGAGACAGAGTATAGCTGGAGTTTTTTGAGTCTGTCCCTGTAGGGTATGTGTCTAAGGCCTAAGATCCTCTTAGTGAGGTATTTTTGTGGCCTTTCCTGTTGTGTCTAGTGAGGTGCATACCAAATGGGGCATTGTATTCTATAATACGTCTAATGAGGGATGAGTAGAGCGGGATTATGACCTCTTTCTTCTGGATGAGAAACCTTTTGTAATGAGATGTGTCACATAGAAGGACTTTCTGACTACAATGTGGCAATGTGATTATCAAAGGAGAGGTTGCTGTCAACCGGTGTCCCCAGGTCTCTCATCACACCTTCTGTGTTTAGTAGACTACCACCTATGTGGTAGTTCATGGGCACTGAATTTTTCCCAAAGGGAATGACAGTGCACTTTTTGGCATTGACCTTAAGGCCATGGTTCTGGCACCAGTCATTGGTATCAGTGAGGCCTTTTTGTAGACTGTCTACATCAGTTGGAGAATCAATAATGGCTCCCAGTTTGCAATCATCTTCAAACCTGGTCAACCAGAGTCTCTTTGTGTTGGCTTGAACTTCAGAGAAGTAGATGCCAAACAGGAGAGGACCTAGGACCGATCCCTGTGGGACACCACTTGTAACTGGTCGGTAGTCAGATTTGGAGTCCGCTACTTTTACAGTGTGAGTTCTGTCAGTGAGCCAGTTGGCAACCCATCTTATGACATAGGGGTTTATGCCTAGTTTAGTGAGTCTATCTATGATTCCTGAGTGAGGGATGGTGTTGAAGGCCTTGGCAAGATCTAGGTAGGCTGTGTGAACTACCTTGCCCTCATCCACAGCTCTGGTGACAGACTAAAAGAAGTCTGTCAGGTTGAGCAGGCATGCTCTACCTTTTACAAACCCAAACTGCGTGGAGTCCAGAGTTTGGAGATTCCCTATGTCCTTATTTATAAGGTCCATGATGATGAGCTCCATTGCCTTGCGTATCAGACTTGTCAGACTAATGGAGGCGGTAGTTCCCAGGGTCTGTAGTTGCTCCCCCTTTGTTGAGTGGGATGACCGTAGCATTATTTTACTTAATCTAATATTACCTGACCTTGGTGATGCTGGCTTGTAATCTTACCATTTGTGTGGATGTCAGCTTAAGTCATTTATGTATAAATATTTCTGAATATGACATTTCATCTAAATGCAATATATTTGTCTGTATGTTTCAACCCCATCATAGTTGAAAATGGTCCCCACTCCAGTACAATTGCTCAGTTGACTATATGTATATGTATATATAAAATACACACACACACACACACACACACACACACACACACACACACACACACACACACACACACACACGCATTTATAATATAATAAATAAACAGGAATTTGTATATGCTGTTGGCTATTTGTTATAATAGTGTTGGGAGGGGAAGGCCAGTGATGGCAATGTGGAAAGAAAATACCAAAACATGTTTGGCTTAGAAATGAAAGGCAGCAAAGCAGAACACATTTGTAGTATTAGAAGAGTCTGGAACAATGGAAGCTAATAAGGTGTGTACAGGCAGGTTGTTAACAGGAATGGCCTTGTATAGGTAATTAAAATATACATTGCCTTGTGTTTTATCAGGTGTTAAATGTATGTTATATTACTATTACATGTGACTGGAAGTGATTTGTATTTAAGTTATTCCACATTCCCTTGTCTAACTATTTTTTTAAATATGAAAACTGTTCAAAGTCTGTGGGATAAGGAAGGGTGTTGCTGTTAGAGATGCAGGTGGATTAGCATACAGACTGTAACTTCTAACTATCTGCAGCAGATAGGATAAAAATAATAAGCTTACTGTCAGTTCTAGCAGTCTGTAGCAGAAAACTAATGAAGGAACATGAGTTTTTGCTAGACTCCACCAGTTAAGAAAAATGTCACATCATAACAATTTTTTTGAAGCCTATAAACTGAAACCAAGCTGAATAATACTAATGCAGGTTCAGCCAACATCAGTTTAGGAAGCTGTAGCAGTGATGAGTGGGTACGTGTCAGTTCTCTGAAGGCACTCAAATCTAGTGCAGTAATACTGAATTGAGAAACTTGGACATCTTCCCCATCAGTGTTGCACCTGGGTGAGTATTCACCTTATAATTTTTAAGCATTACTAGGTAGTACATGTTTAGCTGCCCAATGGCATAGTGTCAGGGTGCACAACAATGATGTCATTAAACTGGGTCCATGAATCAGCTCAGGCACAATATGTCCAACTAAGACTAGTGGGATATTTAGTCGGTTACTGTCTTAGGGGACTTCAAGGCTGCTTGCACTACAGTGGTGAACACTGGTGATGGTAATAAGAATTGAAGGAGAAGGCCTTGCTGTATGCACCCATGCTTCAACACACTTAAGGGATACATTAGATAAAAAAGGAAATACCCCTTCCTAGTCATCACTAACTGCCCATGATGACTTTGTGCTTTTCGTCACATCTGGATTCCAGCATGGCCTACTGTCCACAGGAAGGTAATAATATGGGTGTGTAAGTGGCCCTATTGCAGCAGTGGTGAGCTGACACTACACGCCTGTGGTCAATGGGCAGTACTTGGGGGCTTGGGATGCAATAGTAGCAGCTCTGTGCACAAAATGTATTGAGAAGTACTGCCACTGCATTTGACTCTCAGTGTCGCTAGTTATGCAGTAATCACAAATCTGTATGCAAAGCATGATACTAAATTCTAGTAGCAGAGAAGATTTTTGATGAATCAAATTATTTTTTTCATTTATCTGACATTTTTTGAAAAGGTAGGTAGACTGGTCCAAGGACCCGTTTTAGCCATGACCCAGGCCAGAGGCAGACTTATAATATTAAAATGCATGACAGTAAATGCATGTAAGTTATATCCAAACAGCACAAATGTACAAGCAGGCAATATTACAAGGTTGCACAGTGAATACTTGAAAGGTACACTTGTAATGTGTGATTAAATAATTTGTTTTATATACAGGCATAAAGAGACTAACATAATTGTTCGTTGTTGGGCTTAGTAGTTAAATACTACTAAAAGAAGACACAAACATTTCATAATCAAGAAAAATATTTACACAATACAGGAAATGAAGATATGGTGCTAGACATCCTACCTCCCCTCTTTATACATTGGAAGGAGGCACACATAAGACGAGAAGGAGTGAGTGGAGATGAAAATAAGGAGTGAGTGGAGATGAAAATAAGGAGTGAGTGGAGATGAAAATAAGGAGTGAGTGGTGATGAAGATAAGGAGTGAGTGGCGATGAAGATAAGGAGTGAGTGGCGATGAAGATAAGGAGTGAGTGGCGATGAAGATAAGGAGTGAGTGGCGATGAAGATAAGGAGTGAGTGGCGATGAAGATAAGGAGTGAGTGGCGATGAAGATAAGTAGTGAGTGGCGATGAAGATAAGGAGTGAGTGGCGATGATAAGGAGTGAATGGTGATGATGATGAGGAGTGAGTGGCAATGATAATAAGGAGTTGGTAGAAGGTTGTGTGTGGACTAACTACTGGAGGAAGGTTGAAGCAAGTGGTGAAGACAAAGTAGGGTGTGAAAAGAAAGGGAGAAGTGGATGAGAATTCAAATAGTAGAGGCATAGCAAAGGAACAAACTCTGAGCATGACTGAGTAGGAAAAGCATCATGGTAGTTACAGGTGAGGACCATTTGCTTGTATCTTTATGACAGTGACATAGAAGATTGTCTAGAAGGTATTTTTAAGGTGTATTTCATTACCAGAGTAGAATTTTTGGTGTGTTTTTAGATAATTCAACACTCATTTGTCTGACATTTCATCTACTTGCTACTATCTGCTATTTTGTTATGCATAAGTGGGGCAGAGGGCAAAATTGCCTCCTCCAAATATAAAAAGCATGGACTGCAAAGCTCTGCAATATAAATCCATGGGGATTTTAATAAGCCTTATAAGGTCATCATAATCTCTTGAGTGTCAGAATAATCCCATGCAACTACTTGGTTTACTGGAAAAGGTTTTAGAGTTAGTCTAAACCATATGCATTTCTGAGGCATGCAATAGATGCAGACCCCACATCATTTAATAATTAAGTTAGGATTTCATTTAAAATAACTAACTACACTGCTTTTTACCCCTTTAGATTGCTTGACTCGTCTAGATATGAATCCTCTTTTTATCTCTGCAATTGGAATGGATATGCACTCAGATTCAGTTCTTCGCTTCTGCAGTCACATGGTTAGTCATTGTACTAATTAATTTTGTTCTTTTTTTCAGTCGTCACTGTCATTTTTTTATTTCAAACTTAAACTCTGGGTCTGACACAAATATAACTGGTACTTAACACTTGCATGTGGATTTTGACTTTTCATGTTGTTCATAAATGTTTATTTTGCATGCTTCATCTAGACAGAGCAGAGCAGAGCTCTTCTAGTAGATCTCAAGATACCAGTTAAAGGTGTCTGTGGATAGTGTTACATTTCTGAAATGCAAATGCTTGCATAAGATGAGAGACAAAATGAAATGACTTTAAACATCAGTCTGAATAGCAATGCGAAAAATATTACAATAGGTTATTTCAGTATAGGTAGTCTGCTTTCAGGTGAATCTTGTTATATTTTCTCCATTTCTGAAACCTGGTTTAGGTCATCAAGTCTCCCACTCACCACAGGTTCTAGGCCAGCATTTCTCACATGATGAAGATGCCCTATTTCATGGTAAGCCCAAACAAGTCTGAAGATGTGTACTTATAATGCTGTCTATTCATTTATACATAATTTTATGTGATATCAGGCTAGATGCAGAATTGTCATACTCAATACATACATGCCTCTGACTGACAAACCATTTAAAAAATAAGTAACGTACTAACCCATATTCGAGCTGGTTCAAGTATATGTAACTGTGCCCATGTGCTGAGGGGCTGTCCTGTTCCTGTACAGGGTCACCCAGAGTATTTTGATATCTAGTGTTGATTGAGGGGGTTTCTGTGATTTAGGGAAGGTTTACTGTGAAGAGTCTAAGAATCCATGCCTTATAATCATTCTATTCATGTATAAAATGGGTGGCCTGAGGCTTGGAGGTGAGTTCCAACTGTTGGCAAATAACTCCTTCCAGACATCATCAGATTATCTTTCTTGGGTGCTTTTGCAGATGAATGTAGCCTGAAATGGGTTGTGATCCCTATCATTATAGGGGGTCATATTAAGTTCTAAGCTATACATAACATTTGGCATACATTTTATCTTTCTACCTTACTTAACCTGCTTACCCAGTTTCCTAGTCTTGGTTCCTTATACCCTTCTTAATTCTGGGGACATTTCAATCTGAACTGGAATGGGGGACATGAATTATATCCTAAGGAATCCATTGCAACTGTGATAATAAGGTTCCTGTCTTATTCACTCTCCAGTAGCTGAGGGCATCAGTCAGTTATTAATTATGTCTTGACCAACTCAATAAAATAATGGCAAATGCACTTTTTTTTCACAATGGAATGAGTAATCAGTGTTCCATTATGACTTGGTCATATACATGGATGATATGAATGCCTGTAGTTCACCATCTTAGTGCTTAAGGAAATGGAGTTATTGCATATTCTCTGCATTATGGGATTGATCATTTGTGTACTATTAGCCTGAATCAAGCCCTCGACCTTCTCACAAACACTCTTCTTATACAGGCTGTGGTCATCAGAAGGATATGGGGTATCAGCTGTCCCCATCATGCAGGCAGCTGACCACTAAACTGAAACATTAAAAAAACAAATCTAGAAGTGATAAAATTTATTGGTTTGCCTGGACATGAACAAATCTTCAGATGTAATAAAGATAAAAGAAATGAGACTAAACTGTCTAAATTGCAGTATTCTGGCAATAATAGCAAATGTTCTTTGAAAAGTCCAAGCAATTACTGAAGCAAATGAAATAGATCCTGAGTGAAACTGACACTTGAGCACTTTTTACCTTCCTTCTGTTGGGGCAACCATTAAGCTTAAGCTCAGTGACTTCTTATTCACTCTTAACCTTGTGTCCTGTCAAGCCATTTTCTAATCATACCACAAGCCACTCCTTTAACCTCTCATATTCTGATGTCCATCTCATACATTTTCAGTATCAATGAGACTGTGTCAAATAATTTAGAAAACCTCTGTGCCTTCTTGATTAAAACTGTGGCCTCAATAAACTCTTGCATGTAGACATCCTCATTAGATTCTGAGTATGCACTTGTTTGTTTATCACTTGCCACACAAGTTATTCCTGTTCCCTAGAAGCCTACATTTATACTCCAGCTTCAAGAGGTACCCAGCTTCAAATATTCTTCCAAGTTAGTGATTAAAGCTTTTAAATTCTTGATGAGATAGATAGATGATACTGTATAATCAGATTCTAACTCATGTAATACCCCGCCTCCACTCGTATCAACTTCAGAAAGTTATATTACTTCCAGGAGAAATGATCAATCCTGCAAAAGGCTGTAGTGTTGGTACTATAAAGGAGTGCAGTGATGTTACTGCACTATAGTCTGTACAGTAACTTCAGTGGCTTGAAATTAACCTTTACTTTTGTAAAGCAGGCATTCCTTATTTATTAGCTACTGAAACCTGATTTTCAGATCGGTCCTTCAGGCTGGTTCAGGGACTATATAATAGAACTGCAGTAGTCAATTTACACAGAACATCCTTTAAACTTGGCACTGTGCCCTCTGGGATTACTCAGGGGTCAGTCCTCGGATCTGTCCTTTTCACATTGTTTATAAATACTACTTTATATAGTTTGAATTTGATCCAGGATGACCTCATTAAGGTTTGGGACTGTTTACACAAGAAAAGTTTCCTTTTTGAAAATATCGACATAATACCCACTATCTGCTTAGGGCTATGCAGTGATCTGCCAAATCACTGCACTGCACTTATTCATCCCTAACCCATCTAACTGCCAGTCACTGAAGTTTCCATATTCAGACATCTGAGAATGTGGATGTGAAAAGTACAGTTTTGTACCTACCATAAATGTAGATGTCCGATAGATATGCAACTGCAGTCGTAACATGTGGGTTGTCCTGCCTCAGGCAGCCCTCGGTCGGCCAGATTCCAAAGTCTGGGTCCGATGTCGGCTGAAGTCGCATTTCTCTCAGACGTCAGAGCGGCTGGAGTACATAAGCATCAGCCGACACCATCTTCTTCAGTGTTTCTTGCCCCAGATGCCAGGTGCCCTCCAAGGAAGATTGTAATCAAATTGGAAGATAACACAGATTTCCAGACAAATAAATAAAAACAATAAACAGATACACCATAACAGAGATCCCCAGCTAAGGGTAACAGGGATAGGAGTGGACCCAAGGCATAGAGGGGAAGGAGGGAGGGAAAACCCAACTGCAGTTGCATATCTATCGGACATCTACATTTATGGTAGGTACAAAACTGTACTATGTCCTTCAAGAATGCAACTGCAGTCATAACATGTGGGTAGAATACCATAGCTTAGCTGGGGGAGGAGGTATGCTCTAGGAAAAAGATGGTGTGGCAATCAAACCCTGCAGGACTGCCGAAGCAAAGCCTGCTCTGGATCTGGAGTATAGAGGGAGATTGTAGTGTTTGGAGAATGTATGCACGGAGCTCCATGTAGCAGCTTCTAGAATGTCCTTAGTAGGCACCCCTCTTAAGAATGCTGTAGAGGTGGCTGTAGCTCTTGTGGAATGTGGTCTGACATTGGCTGGAACAGTCTTTCCATGAATGGAGTAACAGAATCTGATGCAATGTCCAATCCATTTTGAAATTGTCTGTTTTGAAATTGCTTTTCCTTGGACTGCAGGGGTGTAAGCTACAAAAAGTTGTTCAGACTTCCTACTGGCCTTGGTTCTGTCCAGGTAGTATCGAAGTTGTCTGTGAATGTCCAAGGTATGTAACAGTCTTTCTCCCTTATTCTCAGGATTGGGAAAGAAAGCAGGCAAATGAATAGCTTGATTCAAAGAAACCCTAGATACCACCTTTGGCATAAAAGTAGGGTTGGTCCTTAATGAAACCCTGTCTCTGTGAAAAATTATGAACGGTGGTATTGCCATTAAGGCCTGTAGCTCCGAAACCCTTCTTGCTGATGTAATTGCCAACAGGAAAGCTGTCTTCCATGAGAGAAATTGCAAGTCAACTGAAGCTGCTGGCTCAAAAGGAGGTAGAGTCAGTTTTTCTAGGACAAAATTGAGGTCCCAGGCTGGCACTGGGGCCTTTCTTGGTGGCTTGATGTTCTTGATTCCCGTGAGGAATTGCCTTAGCAAAGGGTGTGAAAAGACTGGAGGGTCAGTGTTATATCTAGCTGAAATAGCTGATGCATGTATCTTTATGGAAGAATATGAGAGGCCGTTCTTTAGCATATCCGCCAAATATTCCAAGATGAGTGGGATGTTCAACAATGAGGCATCATGCCCCTTGCTGGTATTCCAATTGCTGAATCTCTACCATTTTGCTAAGTAAACCTTTCTGGTGGATGGTCTTCGAGCCTCTGTTAGTATCTGCTGTACTTCCTTGGAGAGAGATAGGTTGAGGTTATTTATGGGATCTCCCATGCTGTTAGCTGCAGTGTCTGAAGGTTTGGATGCACTGTGTTGAGATTGTGTTGAGTCAAAAGTAGAGGCCATTGTGGAAGGGCCCACCTCTTGGTGTGACATATGCTCCTTAGTAGTGGGTACCAGTGTTGTCTTGGCCAGTCCGGAGCTATTATGATTCCCTTGGGTCTCTCTGCTTTGATCTTTAGCAGTACTGAGGTCATCAGTGGCAGAGGTGGGAATGCATAGATTGTTAGGAAGTTCCAGTTGAATGAGAGAGCATCTGTTTTCCAGACTTTTGGATGGTATGTCCTTGTGCAGAATTTTTGTAGATGATGGTTGAGGTGAGAGGCAAATAGGTCTACCTCTGGCCTGCCCCATGTCGAAGTGATTTGTTTGAAGATTTTCGGGTGTAACCTCCACTCGTGTGGATCTGTGAAATTCCTGCTTAGGCTGTCCGCCAGCACATTGTCTTTGCCTGGAACAAACTGGGATTGTAAGTGGATGTTTAGGCTCAGTGATTTCTCCCAAAGATGCATTGTTAGTCTGCAAAGGGGGTAAGAGTGGGTGCCCCCTTGCTTGTTTATATACCACATCACAGTGGTGTTGTCTGTCCTTATCAGTAAATGGCTTTGTTGAAGTTGTCGTTGAAAGGCCTCGATGGCATGCATTACTGCCAGCATTTCTTTTTGATTTATATGCAGATGTGTTTCCTTTTGAGACCATTGTCCTTGTATACACCTGCCTTCCATGTGCGCCCCCCATCCAAGGTCTGAGGTGTCTGTGGTCATGGTCTGTGTTATCTGTGGTTTTTTGAATGACATACCTGTGTTGGCCTGGCTCACCGAGGCCCACCATAGGAATTCCTTTTGTAGGCATGGAATGAGCGGTATGGTTGTCTCCAAGTTGTTGCTGTGCTGAGACCAAATGTTTTTTAGGTACCATTGAAGCTTTCTCATGTGTAGCCTTGCTAATGGAACCAGGAGAATGCAGGATGCCATGTAACCCAGGGCCTGTAGGAATCTCCTTGCAGTCATCTGGGTGAATTTTGCTAAACCTTTGAAGTAATGAGTTAACTTCTCTTGCTTGTCTTCTGTCAGGTAAGCCATTTGAGAGGCTGTGTCTAATTTGGCTCCTAAGAATATTATTTGCTGGGATGGCTGCAGTCTTGACTTTTGAAAGTTGACTGTGTATCCCAGAGCTTGAAGTAATCGTATGACATAGTCCAAGTTTTTTGTCAACATCAATTTGTCGTCCGCTTGTATGAGGCAGTTGTCCAGGTACGGGTAAATTTGTATCCCTTGAAGCCTGCAATGAGCAATTACTGAAGCCAGGCATTTTGTGAATACTCTGGGTGCAGTAGATAAGCCAAATGGCAATGCTGAGAATTGATAATGCTCTGGCCCTGCAAGAAATCTGAGGTATCTTCTGCAGCTGTGTCTGATAGGGACATGCAGGTATGCCTCCTTGAGGTCCAGAGTAATCAGCCAAGACCCCTTGCCCAGCATGGGAAGGAGTTGCTGTAGAGTCAGCATTTTGAACTTTGGGACTATGAGAAAAGTGTTTAATGCGGACAAATCCAGTATTGGTCTCCATTGAGTTTCTTTTCTTGGAACAAGGAACAGTCTTGAGTAAAACCCCTGGCCTTGTTCTTGTTGTGGAACTCTTTCTATTGCTTTCATTCGAGTCAGCAGAGAGATTTGCTTGATAGCCTCTGCCCTCTGGGTTTGTGGTAGGTTTGGCATGCCATGTTTTCTTGGCAAGGTATGAAAATGGAACCTGTAGCCTCGGTCTATAATGTCCAAAATCCATTTGTCTTTTGTCAGTCTGTGCCAATTTTCTGCAAACAGAGATAATTTCCCTCCCAAGGGAGCTTCTAGTTGTTCCCTGGTAGGAGGAAATAGAGGAAAGTCATTGAGATTGTGGCTGTGGGGCAGGAGAAACCCCTGCGTCACTTCTTTGGTTTCCTGACTGCCATTGTCGTCCCCTGTAAGGACCTCTGTATTGGCCTCTTCCTCGGCCACGTCTGTTTTTACCCCTTTGAAACTTTTCTGGATTAGGAAAGGACCAGTTTTTTGAAGGCCTACTGAATCTGGGGGGTTGCACCTGGAGGAAATCTTTCACCGTCTGAACTGATTTTGCTTTTTCCTCGATAGTCTTTAACACATCCTTAGCATTAGCACCAAAAAGCTTGTTCTTTTCCAAAGGTGCATCCAGAAGTTTTGCCTTTACATGATCTGGTAGAGGTTGATCTTTTAACCATGCATGTCTACGAATGACTGCCCCTGTCATAGCTGCCCTACATGAAGCTTCCAGTGCATCATATCCACACTGCAGGAAGTGATTGCTTACTTGCTGAGAATTATGCACTGCTTCCTGCAAAGCTTTCCTGTCTAAAGGATCAGGAGAGGCCAATGTTTTTTGTAAATCTTCTAACAGGAAATCCTGATATTGTAACATATGAAAAAGGCAATTCAAGGCTCTCATGGATAAGGTAGTGGATGTGTAAACCTTTTTGCCCCATCTCTCTAATGACCTAGCTTCCCTGTTGGAGGGCAAAGGATTTTTAGAGGTAGAAGCTGAAACTCCTTTAGGTCCCTGAGAAATAGTTTCCAAATCAGCAGTATGGGCCCTAAATAAATGGGAATGAGTTTCTGGGACCCTGTAATACCTGTCTGGCTTGGCTGGAGCAGGAGGAAGAGAGTCAGGGGAAACACTAGAGTCAGCATATAAATCATCCAAAACATCAAGAACAGGAGGAATAGCCAAGGGCCTGTGCTGGGGCTTCTTAAGGAAAGTCCGAAGGCGTTTTCTGGAATCAGAATATTCCTGGCCTTGCCACTTGAAATGTTCCCTCATGGTATGCAGAACTCTTCTTATACAGGCTGTGGTCATCAGAAGGATATGGGGTATCAGCTGTCCCCATCATGCAGGCAGCTGACCACTAAACTGAAACATTAAAAAAACAAATCTAGAATTGATAAAAATTATTGGTTTGCCTGGACATGAACAAATCTTCAGATGTAATAAAGATAAAAGCAATGAGACTAAACTGTCTAAATTGCAGTATTCTGGCAATAATAGCAAATGTTCTTTGAAAAGTCCAAGCAATTACTGAAGCAAATGAAATAGATCCTGAGTGAAACTGACACTTGAGCACGTTTTACCTTCCTTCTGTTGGGGCAACCATTAAGCTTAAGCTCAGTGACTTCTTATTCACTCTTAACCTTGTGTCCTGTCAAGCCATTTTCTAATCATACCACAAGCCACTCCTTTAACCTCTCATATTCTGATGTCCATCTCATACATTTTCAGTATCAATGAGACTGTGTCAAATAATTTAGAAAACCTCTGTGCCTTCTTGATTAAAACTGTGGCCTCAATAAACTCTTGCAAGTAGACATCCTCATTAGATTCTGAGTATGCACTTGTTTGTTTATCACTTGCCACACAAGTTATTCCTGTTCCCTAGAAGCCTACATTTATACTCCAGCTTCAAGAGGTACCCAGCTTCAAATATTCTTCCAAGTTAGTGATTAAAGCTTTTAAATTCTTGATGAGATAGATAGATGATACTGTATAATCAGATTCTAACTCATGTAAGACCCCACCTCCACTCGTATCAAATTCAGAAAGTTATATTACTTCCAGGAGAAATGATCAATCCTGCAAAAGGCTGTAGTGTTGGTACTATAAAGGAGTGCAGTGCTGTTACTGCACTATAGTCTGTACAGTAACTTCGGTGGCTTGAAATGAACCTTTAAGCAGGCATTCCTTATTTATTAGCTACTGAAACCTGATTTTCAGATCGGTCCTTCAGGCTGGTTCAGGGACTATATAATAGAACTGCAGTAGTCAATTTACACAGAACATCCTTTAAACTTGGCACTGCGCCCTCTGGGATTACTCAGGGGTCAGTCCTCGGATCTGTCCTTTTCACATTGTTTATAAATACTACTTTATATAGTTTGAATTTGATCCAGGATGACCTCATTAAGGTTTGGGACTGTTTACACAAGAAAAGTTTCCTTTTTGAAAATATCAACATAATACCCATTATCTGCTTAGGGCTATGCAGTGATCTGCCAAATCACTGCACTTATTCATCCCTAACCCATCTAACTGCCAGTCACTGAAGTTTCCATATTCAGACATCTGAGAATGTGGATGTGAAGCATCTTTCATACACAACTTGCAGACTGACTAGGTTACTACTATGATTACAGCCAAGCTGAAAGCTGCATACAAGGTACTAGGTTACTACTATGATTACAGCCAAGCTGAAAGCTGCATACAAGGTTACCCGACTGCTAACCTGAAGGTTTGCACTGTAAATAAGAATGCAATAATTCCCTTGCTAGAATATGCCATTCTCATTCTTAAGATTTGATCAAGCAACATCAACTATCTATATGCTTCCCTAAATATGACAGTAGATATGGGTCACACCCTATTTGTGTCAGCTTTTCTTATCCATATCCAAAGAACACCGGCCCCCTATTACAAAATGGTCTGCCTGTTTGTTAATCACTTTTAATTCATAAATTACAGCATTTTGAATAATACTCTCTGTTAGCCAATAAGGTTAAATTTTGTTTCATCTCAGTAAGCATGTGCTTTTAAGCTGGTGGCGTTACAATTTTTCACTCAAGCATTAAAATATTTACTTGTGGGAAAAAAAAGCTTCCTCTAAGGTTGCTATATTATGACTTTTGAAATACTGAGGAATGCTTTTGTTTCAAATTAAAATTGTTATCCAATGTTATTCTGTCTTCTTTCTTTTTTCTTCATTCTCTTCTGCTTTACACGTATAGCACTTTGTCCATTTTGCCAATTTTGTTTTACTTCTTTGATCTTTTATTGTACACCACTATTGTTATAATGATAATAACATCACAGATGCAGACATAGGTGTTAACATCTTTGCACAAAGATTTAGCTCCAAGTAAGAATTACTTGTATGTACATCCCAAGCAAGCACCAACCTGGTTAACAGCAGGAAAAAACGCTACTCATCCTTAAGCGTGAACCTGCAAGCCATCTTATTATAGACCAATGACTTGACTTCTGACTATATATAAATTGTATACTGGACTTGATGCACACAGAAATTATAGTCCTATAGAAAAAAAATTCAATAATGGCAATAGAACAAAACATAATAAAAGAAATTCATATGGAACAAAGGATCACCTGTTGCAAAACAAAGCCATAATCGAGAGTTGTAAAAAGAGAATCTAACTACGGCATGGATAGATTACAAAAAGCATTTGACAGTATCCCATATTTGTGGATAAAGGCATGCATAGAGATGCATACGATACACCTTACATTGACCACTCAGACATTCATCGCTAAATCTCTCATACAAACGCTTACACAGTCTTTTCTGCATGCACACGCACAGACATTTTGCTTTCACTCTTGCATTGACTAACCCACATGCATTCATAACTAGAAAGGTAAAAGCCCTGTCCCTCTACCTATGTCTGGCATACAAGGCCATCTCAGACCCAGCCATGACATTGTCCACAAAACAGCGGCAGACCTCTTTGCAGTTTAGCCATGATAAAGGGCAAAGTATTATCCTAGGGATAAAAATTCAAAGGGAGATATTCCAGGTTGATTCTTTTGACACTGCTGCTGTTTTGCCTTGTCCTTAAGCAATTAAAGCAGTTTACTTAACAGATTATGTTATGGTTACACTTTTGCACCCAGAAAGAAAACAGCCTTGTTTAAAGACTCTAGTCTACTTTTTTCCCCTAGTGTATAGTTCATTAGATAAGAATTTGAAAGTACAACTTCAAATGGTTTAAACTTTTTCAGATGTTATAAGAACGACATTTGGTTTTGATAAATGTGTAAAAGCAACATTTAAAAAAAGGAAATCTGCATCACCCAGAAAATATCAATCTGGAACTTGAGCAGGAAGGAGTTTAAAAATATTTAGGAGTAGATGAAAGGTTGGAAATAAAACGTGAACATATGAGAATAAAGCTCAGTAAGAAATACTCCAGATGACTAAAACTAATATTGAAAAGTGGTTTGGCAACAACGGCCAAACTGTAAATCAATTTACTCTCCATATTCAAATTAATTTGCTCTTCCTGTTCTTACAGTTTTGGGATGATTGACTGGCCACTTAAGTATTGGAGCAATTAGACAAGAAAACAAGAAAAATGCTTCATGCTTATCAAATGATATTTAAAAATCAGGCTATACAAAGATTATATATTCTGCAATCTTAAAGAAATCTGGGTCTCCTCAAAATTGATTACATGTATAGATCTGCAGTTTTGGGAATGCATACATATCTGCTGACCCAGAGCCATATCCAACACTGGGTGACCTAGGCAGCTCCCTAGGCCCTGTGCTGATTGGGGGCCACCCAGTTGGCTTGGAGGGGTCAATAAAAATTCTTCCATAACTAGTATAAGCTGGAAGACGTCAATAAACACCACAGAGCATTAGGGCCTCACATGGGAGACTTCTGCAGGAACACTTAAAGGCTTTAGGACCTCACAGGAGACTTTCTGCAAGAATAGCAAGCCCTAGAAATTTCAGCATTAGGACATTGTCCTAATGTAAACCATTAGAGATTTTGAAAACGGCAGTCAGGGATTTGATATGGGTGGCTGCGAGACTGAAACAGAAGCTAAACAGCAGAGCAGCATGGAAGCCAGAGATTCAGGTAGAAACAGGAGCAGCCAGGTGGGGACTGAAACCATAAGTGCAGATTTAACAGTTGCAGTGTGTGTGTGTGTGTGTGTGTGTGTGTGTGTGTGTGTGTGTGTGTGTTTGTGTGTGTGTGTTTGTGTGTGTGTTTGTGTGTGTGTGTGTGTGTGTGTGTGTGTGTGTGTGTGTGTGTGTGTGTGTGTGTGTGTGTGTGTGTGCAAGTAAAATGCCCTTATTAGGAATGGCAGTTGGGTTAATTAACTTGCACAGGCTCAAACCATGTACCTTGATTATAGGTAATAAGACCCATATCTTGTATAAAGGGAGCATGTGTCCCATCGGCCTCCCTGGTTAACAAATGGGTATTATTATTTATCCCTCGTGGCTTGCTTCAAAAAGGTATGGATAGAGTAAATTTTCTGATTAAAATATCAGCTGATTTTTCTAAATCCTTATCATCATCGCAAAATCTATTTTGAAGCTCCACTAATTCAGCCTGATTTATTTTTAAAACATCTACCTTTTATCCCACCATTCATCAGTAAACTGTTTGACATCTCTCATAGCTTCTTCTTTTATACTGTCTCATTTTAGTACAGAAATGCTTCACCATCTTCAGCTTATTCACTTGATTTTTCTAATGTTCTCTTCAGCCATTCAACAAGCATCTGCTTTTTCAAAGAGGCAATTCGACGCCACCAGTACCACTATAGTTTCAGTCCATCCAAATCACCCAAAAATCCCCAGAGGTGCTTTATCAGAAATCACAATTAGATGGATGTGCATTGACTTAACCATAAATTCATGTTCTGTTGGAAAAAGGGTTTTGTTTCTGGAGTCTAGAGTTGAATCTATTCAAATATTTTTTTTTATTATGTGCAAATTTGTATAACAGTTGAGTTAACATTAAAACCCATGACCCTAACATAAATACCCACAAAATGATCCAATCTTTAAAGCTCTTAATGCCCTCAGTATACCTCACACTTCTTTAACTGTATTCTCATCTCCCATAAATACTGACAAATTCTCCATAAACCCCAGCATCAAACTCAACTTAATTTGAAATTTTTGCTTGTCTTGTCTGATGGCAACTAGAACTAAAATGTAAACACATGTCTCTCTGATACACTCTAATTCCTACTTGACATCATCATTCATATTTCATAACTTCTTCACTACAATGACTTAGGCATGTCTTGCTCCCATATAGATGGATAGTTCTCATGAGGCCCAGTAACCTCTCATTAATGCCTCATGTTCTTGTCAGTCTAGGTGGTTTTCCTTTAATGCTATTACTTAAATTTAGCTGTCTTAAATAAACAAAAACTTTATTTTTAAGGAGGTATTTAACCCTTTTAACATTCCAGGTAGCAATGCTCATGTTTTTGTTTTGTAAAACAAATTGTCAGGGCCAGGCTTGGAAACTCTGGGGCTTAATTTGAGACAGGTTTGGGGAGCCTCCAAGCCACAACCATCTCATCACTGAGACCCCGCCCATTCATTCTCCATAATCTGTCAAACAACCACAAAGTTTATTAGGAACAGACCAAAAATATGAGGCAGATGTCTGGCCATTCTGTGAGTGTCTGGACACTTGAAAGGTATGGTACAGGAAGACCCCGGGTTAAGGACAAGATTCTGTCCTTGAGTCAAATTTGTATGTAAGTCAAAACATGTACATGGAACATTCTACTGTACTGTACTGCAACAGTACAGTAGAACATTCCATACAACAAATATGTTAAACTTCCCTCTTTTTAAGCTTCACTTCACATTTCTGTACCATAGGCATCACCCAGAAATGTTTTCCACTCTTTTCTGAACTTTCAGACCTCTGCCAGAACTTCTACCGTCATCTAGACCCTAGTGAGCCACAATGCCATTTGCCCATTCTACTATACAGTACAGTGGCTGCTTCAATACAGTGTACTGCACAAGCCAGCAGTCTTGACCAATCACATCACCAACACAGTGATCTCTTAATCGATTGGATCTCTTGTTCTCCGTAAAGGGGGAAGTAACTGCTCTAACAATACGTGTGAGCAGCTTCACGAATGGGAAAAAGGAAGGTGCAACAGAATTCTTCATTTTATGGCAAGATTTAAGCAACTTTAAAGATTTTTATTTATTTTCACGTTATTTCCAACATTGCGGCAGCCCGTTCTTATCTATGGGTCGTCTGTAAGTCAGATGTCTGTAACTCAGGGACTGCCTGTAATTAGTTTATAAATGCCTATACTGTATTTACAGCATACTTCTCAACTTCTTTGCTCAAGAATTCTAGATAAAAAGAAAATAGAGGGAACAAATCTACAAAATCATGGATAATTTTTTTTTTAAATATTACTGTATGTCACATAAAAAGCTAATGGAATAACAGGTTTTGCATCAACATGCATTTTCTGACAAATATGAAATACTGAAGTCTGGCATTATTCACAATTGGTTTCAGTTTTGATTGCAATCCACAGTAATTGACCAGAAAATCAAAAGTTCTATGAGGGACAGGGCAAAAATATCAGACAAAATCAATCTGGGAAGATCTGTGAAAAAAGAGACAACTAAGTGTAGCAAACCATTGTTAAGCTGCTTGCTTTGGTGTCAAAGTAGAAGAAATGTTTTTTTCTCTCTCTTCTTCAAAGTAGTACTTGGGGCAGAAAGGGCAGTGGTACAGCAGGTATTTAAATAAAGTGTCTGACACATTCAAAATGAATTGTAAACAGGTTGCACTGATTACAGTGTCTGCTGTGAAAAGGAGCACAGACTGGACTGCTGAAGTGTGGAGAAACAAGCAAGTAGAAGCACGAGGTGAAAGTAAATTAGGAGATAAATGTGACTTGAAGCAAAAGGATTTTGCTGTAAATTTTTGGTTCTGAAGAGCACTGTGGAAAATGGTAGAACTCTTTTGCTGTGTAAACATTGGACATATACATTCAATTGCTATTTTCAGTGCTACTTCATTCTGATCTTCTGCCTTTACATCCTAATGAATGGGATTAATGTGAATATACTCCTCAGGCAACATAAATGCTGCAAGAATATTGCACAATGTACTGTTTTAACCCTCTCTGGAGCTTTTTGGATAAATACAGTTTTTTTGTAAATTTTGCCTGAAGTACAGTGTAAGAGCAGAGAGATGTACTTCGACTTATTAGCCACAACTTTTAAAAGCTTTTAAATGCTTACAAATGCTCATGAATGTCATGAATATTACAATGGTTGTGCAACTTTAATTCTGATTGCAACATGTGGTTTAGAGATTCTTATTTCTTAACAAAAAGAGCTTTTTAGAGAGAATTGCAAAAAATTTTGAAATGTAAGAAATGGATACAAAACCAAACCAGAAAGATAAGCAAGATTTGATGCTGTTGACTGAAGGTTTTTGGATACTCCTTGTTGGTCACTCTCACTTTTAGCATTTTATGAATATTAATGAATTGACGATCTCTTAAAGATTATTACTCTGTTGGTACATTGCATATGGATACGTTGGTTTTGTGTATTGTTTTAACTCATTAACACCCATGTGGTATGGAATGTCACACCTCTTACACTCTCTACACACATACTTGCATTCTAGAGCATTTTCTGAAAAGTCATCTTAAAAAGCATAATATAATCGAGGCTCTTCTACTGTGAGATATCCTACATTAACAGTCTTAGTGTCATTTCACAAGCTTGGTTGCCAACTGGCTCACTGACAGAACCCATACTGTGAAAGTTGCAGACTCCAAATCTGACTTCAAACCAGTGACAAGTGGAGTACCACAGGGTTCAGTCCAGGGTCCTCTCCTGTTTGGCATCTACTTCTCTGAAGTAAGGGCTAACACAGAGGGCCCCTGGCTGATGAAGTTCACAGATGACTGCAAATTAGGTTCCCAAACAACATGGACATCCTGCAGAAGGGTCTCACTGAGAAAGATGCCTGGTGTCAGAGCCATGACCTCAAGCTAATGCCAAAAAGTGCATTGTCATCCCCTTTGGTAAAAACTTTGTACCCATGAACTACCACATAGGCACCAGTCCATTTAACACCAAAGGTGTGATAAGAGACCTTGGTACTCAGGTGGACAGTAGTCTCTCTTTTGATAATCACATCACCACAGTAGTCAGGAAGTCCTTCTATGTGGCACACCTTATCATGAAAGGGTTCTCATCCAGGAAAAAAAAGGTCATTGTTCCCCTCTACTCGGCTCTCATTAAACCAATTATTGAGTACAGCGCCCCTTTTGGAATGTACCTCACAAGACATCTGCAACAGCTGGAAAGGCCACAGAAGTACCTCACAAAGAGGATTATGGGCCTCAAATAGACGCCCTACACTGACCGTTTGAAAAAACTCCAGCTTTACTGCATAGCATATCGCCTACTCCGAGGTGATCTCTGCCTAACATACAAAGCCATGTCAAACCCAGGGCTGTTGGACATCCTACACCTAAAGAAATCCCAATCTGAGGTGCACACTCTAGGGACCTAAACCTTGTCACCACAATAAACAGAACATGCTGGAGAGATAGATTCCTGTCCCGGAGACTTCCCATACTCTGAAACAAGCTACCCATCTATGTCAAGCAGAGTTCCTCATTAACACTCTTCAACAGAAATCTTGATGAGTGGATGGGAAATAAGAAATTCCCTCCGGGGATCACTTCTATGGCTCTGCTCGACAGGGGCACAGGAAAATAACTTTCTTGGGTGGCGAAAGCCAGGGGACTTTTTGGCTAGGCTTACATAGGCCCTTGGGCCGATAGCCTAGTACCTAGCTATGAACCTATGAACTACTTGCCCTTTCTAATCCTTCCTATTACAAGCCAGTAAGTCACTTAGTTAAAGAAATTGTATCCGAAAAGGGTCTGGACACCATAAGGAGCTGTGTGTGTTAACAGGAAATATAAGGAGCTGTGTGTGTTAACTGGAAGTATAAGGAGCTGTGTGTGTTAACAGGAAGTATAGTAAAAAGGCACTATAGGCTTAAATGAGTTAATAATCTCTTGTAGGTCACTTCTTATTTTTTAATGTATTTCAGGATGTCTAGGATTATTGAACAAATGGTATACTAATAGACTTCAGCTTGAATCTTAGAACTGATATGATAGGTTTATATTTTTAATTTTGGGGGGTAGGCATATGATTATAATAGCATGCATGAAACAATATTTTTAATGCTGATTAGTTTGACTTTATTTGGTTGAGTTTTCGAGCTTTACCACTTATATTTTTAACTCCTAGTTTTATAATATTAGTCATCTTGAAAAATCTGTACCCAAAGGTTTTCTTTTTTTTCAAGCTATTGGGTCCAGGACACAATTTAATTTGAGAATGTTTCCCACATATTTAGAACTAATATTAGCATTATTATTATATTCTCATTTTTATTTTCTTCAAACAGTAGTAATTTTTCAAATCATGAGATAGATTAACAGTTTTTTGATAAAATTGGAAAAACACATTTAGAAAGCAAAAAGAACAAAGTGATATAAAAATATTACTGGCATAGTTGAAGAAGAATGTATACTCATATAAGATTCATGAGGTGACATTAATGAAATGAATGAATATTCTAAAAGGAGATAAGAAGTTATGCTAAAATAGGTAAGAGCAAGGAAAAGAAAGACAGAAGAAAGCAAAGTTTCAGAAGAAAATGTTTGTCAGATGTACAGGAGCATGAGTGTTTAGTCGCAAATATGATTTTTTTTTCCAACTTATATTTTATTGCATTTTCAGATTTAAATGTTAACAACAATGACAAAAAAAAACAATATGCAATGAATGAAAATGAAAAACATACAGACATTTAACATAAATCGCCTATATCATCCTGTCATGACAGAAGAAATAAAAACTGGTTATCTACTGTATAGAAAATGATATAAGCCGACACAATAAGACAGTTTTCTAAATAAACTGAGGTAATATAGACATAACATTAGGAAATAAAAGGTGACCAGTAGATAATATAAGAAGTAAATTAAACATTTGAACTCAACTATTTACAACTGTACAAATAGTGCCACTAATAGTTGAGAGATAAACTTTTACTAATCATATGTTATTTTACAATGAATTATGCTGCCTAGAGATTTTATTTCAAAGTTATTAGAGAGAGGGTCTTCCATACAAATATGATTTTAATAGTTATTTTATTAAAGAAGGAAAACAGGAAAAGGAGATGAGGAAAAAGTAATAAAATGGAGTGTTACAGATGAAAGGTTTGGGACCATTAATTTTGCTGAACAAATGTTAAAAATATTCAAGATAAGCCTTCTAAAAGAAAATAAAACATGGATGAATATGACATATTTTTAAACTTAGCCAAGGCTTTCAATATTTTCCCTCAATTCTCTATAGACTTAATCCTATGTATTACAAATTTAATCCATATTTGATTAACTGGGTTAATTGTTGGCCAAACTCGGTGTGTTTCAATCCAAGGTATGCAATCAGAAGACTTACCTATAACCTCAGATGTACCACAGGGTTTAGTTTAGGGACCTTTTTTGTTTAACTTAGTATTCTCAACTATTTTCAACCCACCCTATCAGCAATCATTGTTGGTTTGCTAAGAATGCAGACAGTTGGCAAAGTAGGTTCTATAGCCAATTCAGATGAAGATTACATCATTTAGTATGTTTTTAAATACACTTTCTGACTGGGCAAATAAAGTGGGACTGTGTTTTCATCAAACTAAACATCAAGTTGTTTACTTCTGCAAGCCATCCATAAAACACTCAGTAAATCCAAACAGTTGCATTCTTGAAGCTGTATATGAGTACAAAGATTGAGGTTTTTCAGATTTTTCCTTTGATAGACATGTTGACTATATTCGAAATAGAGCTCTCATCCATATGGGACTAACACTTAAGTTAATATCTTTAAGGGAAGAATACAAGCTTAAAAGACTTTATAAAACACATATAGACCACACCTCTCAACCTCTTAGAACAGGAAACCTGGACAAAGCTACAAATAATGGAGGAACCAAGGCCCATAAAATAGGGACAACTTTTAAATATTGCATTTACAAACATAGAAATGTGATAGAATAAGAGGTTTTGCATTAGCATGCTTTTTCTGAAGGGAATGAAGTCTGAACTTCAGATGCCTGTCATTATATTCTGACTTAAATTGTCAATACTTTGCCAGCGATGTACCAGAAAACAAAGATTTTATGAGGATGATATCGAAAATATGAGGTAGAAATCTGAGCATGCTGCAAAAATCTGTACAGTTGAGAGGTATGAAGACTGGTCTTAGATGGTCTTTCATGTGTTGCACTTTCTGCCCCCCCCTGCAGAAACATACCATACATATTTTAGAGTTTTAGAGTTTTAAAAAGGAAGATAGGAATACATTTCTTCTCTTCCCAACCTGAGAACAAGTCAAAACAAACAAGTAGTGTAGGTTACCGTATTAGTCAGGTCTATTTTTAATAGTAACTATCAAGCAAACAGAAACTACAGTTATCCGGCATCTACCAATCACAGTGGGTGCCAGTTAACTGAGAGTTTACTGTATTTTGATAGTTGTAAAAAAATTGACATGTTTTGTCTTCACTATAGACACACTCAGGGTTAGGCAAATTGCATTTAAAGCCTATAAGGCAGTATTTAATCTGGAACTGTTCAAATTCTCAAAAGTCTAAGGAGCAAATGTTTAACCCAAACAATTTCAATATTCAGATTAAAATTGCACAAGATATACATCCGTCAGGGAATTTAGAAACATTTAAGGTAAACCTCAATAACTGGATGGGAAAGAATGTTGTTGATTCAACTTCACTGAATCTGTATTCCTCTGCAAACGTCAGACTTGAACACACTGCCTTAAATCTATGAAGTAAGGAGAGGAAAGAGAGAGCAGAGTAAGAAAAAAAAATAAAAACATAGATCTACCAAGTGATGAAACTTATCTCATAGATCTACCAAGTGATGAAAACTTATCTCATAGATCTAGCAAGTGATGAAAACTTATCTCATAGATCTACCAAGTGATGAAAACTTATCTCATAGATCTACCAAGTGATGAAACTTATCTCATAGATCTACCAAGTGATGAAACTTATCTCATAGATCTACCAAGTGATGAAAACTTATCTCATAGATCTACCAAGTGATGAAAACTTATCTCATAGATCTACCAAGTGATGAAACTTATCTCATAGATCTAGCAAGTGATGAAAACTTATCTCATAGATCTAGCAAGTGATGAAAACTTATCTCATAGATCTACCAAGTGATGAAAACTTATCTCATAGATCTACCAAGTGATGAAACTTATCTCATAGATCTACCAAGTGATGAAACTTATCTCATAGATCTACCAAGTGATGAAACTTATCTCATAGATCTACCAAGTGATGAAAACTTATCTCATAGATCTACCAAGTGATGAAAACTTGTCCATGTACTTATTAAACGAGTCTTTAAAATATTGTTTCAAATGTAATGAAAGTTTTGACGATAATTGGGAAATAAATTCTGTTAGTAAACAAGGAATAGATTCTCTGAATATAAACATTCTTAGGGCAGGGTACAGCTGACAGCATCTTCAAACTGGAAAGGAAAACAGAAGGGAAAAGGAAAATAAACCCTCAGATGAGAAAATGTAGATGGAAATGAAATAAAAATTAGTTTTGGAACAACTGTTAATGGATTAAAAAGACAACGAGCAAGCAAAAAATAGTCAGATTGAACTTTTTTTATCAAGCAAAAAAACTTGTATATGAACAACTTTTAATTAATTATAGATTACCTGAGTATTTAAGTTATGAGGTGATCAGAAATTTAGAGGAAGTGAAGCCTATGAAAGTTAAAATCTCAAAATTAGATCCCAAGAGATGCACAGAAGAAAGCAGTATACATAAAGGACACCGTGAGGAGGAGAAGAAATGTGTAATGAAAGAATGTAACGAGAAAAAACAAACAAATGTAAATCTAGAGAGAGAGAAAGAAGTGGTTAAACAAGCAGGACAGGAAAATGAAGGGAATTCTGAAATGAGAAGTGATGAGGATAAGATTACAGGCAAAAGTAAAAATACAAAAGGGAATTATGACAAAAAGTTCATTGGAGTTGGGAAAGTTCAGAAATAAACCCGGAAAGACTTATTCAGGTCTCGATGATTGCTTGATCAAGTCTGTGAGATGCATAATCTGTACCACATAATCACTCTCGATTCCAATTTATGTTATTTTTTGTTAGATCTGTTGTTCAGTTAGTTATTTTAAGGGTGTATGGAGTAGTTTTTTAATTTTGTATTTGATTTTACAGTAATAAAATAGTTTTAAAAATACCCCAAGGAGTGCAAGTTTTTATTCAAGCCAATTCATCTGCATGCTTTTAAAGTGTATTTATTTATAACCTGTTAATACTGTTTATTATGCCAGAACTTTGATAAATATGGAAAATCTAGCCTGTTTTCCTAGTGAGAGTAGAGGATTTTAGTGTATGCAAGTCTCAAAGACATCAAGAAAGTGTGAGTTTGTAATTAGTTCACTAACATCTGTGTGATTCTTTAACTGGATTTGACCTTGCTGTACTGTGAGAGCAGCAGTAGAGTACATTGCACTGTATAGTGACAGCTGGTGTGTATGGTGTGAATAACTGTTGTCTAACGTTCCTTACATTCATCTTGGTCCCTTGCATGGTTTGCAGGGTTGCTAAAGTTTGCTACTCATAGCTGTTGTTTGTTTGTAACTTTTTTGTTGGCCCCCAGGTGAGTTATTTCAACTGCTGTAGTTATAATATCTAAGTATGCTCCTAGCCCCATTAATTGGCATTATCAACAGCTATTTATACTTATGTTTCCCTTTATATTTTGCTAATTGTCAGTAACTATATCTGACTGCATCTAAGCACATGGTAAAAGACTCTGATAAATCCCAGAAAACAGTCATAGTGTGACAACCAAGCATTTTGACTCTTGTGTTTGTATTTTGTGGTATCCAAGAAGCAGTCATGTGGCATATGAACCTGTTTACTCTTTGAAGTGGTGTGTGTTTTGTGGAACCCCAACTAAACTCTCTCCATTCTATTAGTAGTAGATGAGCCTTGAAGTATGTAAAACACTCTCCAAAGCCAAGAACACAGCATCCATGGGACCTGACAATATGCCAGACTGCATTCTACACGAACTACAGAATGAACTGGCACCCTACCTAAGTACCATGTTCAGTCATAGCCTCACCTCAGGCTTTGTGCCCACTGAATGGTACACCGTGATGGTTATCCCACTCCACAAAGGGGGAGCCATGACTGACCCTGGGAACTACCGCCCCATTAGCCTGACGAGCCTGGTCTGCAAGGCCATGGAATGTATCATCATGGAACTCATAAACAAAGACATTGGTAATCTCCAAACTCTGGTCCCTACCCAGTTCGGATTTGTAAAAGGCAGATCATGTCTCCTAAACCTAGCTGACTTCTTTGAAGCATTCACCAAAGCCATAATTGAGGGTAAGGTTGTTCATACAGCTTATCTAGATCTCGCCAAGGCTTTCAACACCATCCCCCACTCTGTAATTATAGATAAGCTCACTAAACTAGGTATAAATCCCTATGTCACAAGATAGGTTGCCAACTGGCTCATGGACAGAACCCACACTGTGAAAGTAGCAGATTCCAAAACCGACATTCAGACCAGTGACAAGTGGAGTACTACAGGGTTCAGTCCTGGGTCCTCTCCTGTTTGGTATCTACTTCTCTGATGTACAGGCTAACACAGAAGGTCTTTGGCTAACAAAGTTTGCAGATGACTGCAAACTAGGAGCCATAATCGAAACTCCTAATGATGTGGACATACTACAAAAGGCCTCACTGAGACAGATGCCTGTTGTCAAAGCCATGGCCTGAAGCTCAACACTAAAAAGTGTATTGTCATCCCCTTTGGTAAAAACTCTGTACCCATGAACTACCACATAGCTGGTAGTCTACTTAACACCAAAAATGTGATGAGACCTTGGGACACAGGTGGACAGTAGTCTCTCCTTTGATAATCACATCACCACAGTGGTCAGGAAATCCTTCTACGTGGCTCACCTCATCACAAATGGTTTCTCATCCAGAAAAAAAGAGGTCATTGTTCCCCTCTACTCATCACTCATTAGACCCATTATAGAGTACAATGCCCCTTTTGGTATGTACCTCACAAGACATCTACAACAACTGGAAAGGCCACAGAAATAACTCACAAAGAGGATTACTGGCCTCAAACAGATGCCCTACGCAGACCGTCTCAAAAAAACTCCAGCTTTACTTCGTCGCATATCGCCTACTTAGAGACGATCTCTGCCTAACATACAAAGCTATGTCAAACCCAGAGCTGTTGGACATGCTCCAAATCCCAATCCCTCTGAGCTACATGCTCTAGGGACCTAAACCTTGTCACCACAATAAACAGAACATGCTGGAGGGATAGATTCCTGTCCCAGAGACTTCCCATACTCTGCAACAGACTACCTATCTATGTCAAACAGAGCTCCTCATTAGCACTCTTCAAGAAAAATCTTGATGATTGGATGGGAAATAGGAAATTCACCCCAGGGATCATGAGTGTGGCTCTGCTTGACAGGGGCAAAGGAAAATAATTTTCTTGGGTGGCGAAAACCAGGGTACATTTTTGGCTAGGCTTATATAGGCCCTAGGGCCAATAGCCTAGTACCTACCTATGAACCTATGTGTGGCATCTGAGCCAACCATTGCTGGCATCTGAGCCTGCTATTCTAGAGCAAAATGTGTGTAATTTTACTTGCACTTCAGCCATAATCCTCTTATCATTATGCAGACTACTCTCATATCTTACATTGTTTACTTTATAATACCTCCATAGCCTTCAAACTATTGTTATTTTTCTGAATTTGTGTAATATACATAACTCTATCTGTGTGCTACTCTTGAATTTAATTGAAATACCTAATGTCTTCCCCAGAAGTATAACTAGCTGAGACTTGACTGAGCAAACCGACTTATCATGTATTTGTGGCCACTGTTTGCTGAAATTAAATTTTTTTCATCCACGAGTTATATGTACAGTAATCATGCTGGTTGCCGTGTTAAATGATCAACACACAAATGCTGACCAAAAAATATCAACTCTCCATTATACTGACAACACAAATTATGGGCCCCAACTACATAAAAAAATCAGTTTTCCAATGTATTACCCATTGTCCTTCCACATATTCATCTTACATTTGTCTGAACAGTAGCAGTATTATAGCAAGATATTTTTTAAGGTAAGGTTAGGAGCAAGAGCAGGGTTGGGATTAGCCCCCCCCCCCCCACACACACACACACACTTTAGTAATGAGTGCTGACTCTAACTCTAACCTTAAACATGTACATTACCTTAAAATAGCACTTGCCTTAACACTACCACTACAGAAAACAGTTTGGATGGTTTCACCCCACACACACACACACACACACACACACACACACACACACACACACACACACACACACACACACACACACACACACACACAGTAAATCTATCCCCTTGCCTAACCTAAAGCACATATACTTCCATATGTACAACATCTATCCCCTTATCCTAACCCTAAACCATATGCACTACATCTATCCTCTTAAATCACCTATACTCTAACCCCCAACACACACACACACACACACACACACACACACACACACACACACACAGCCGTACAAAACCCCACTTGCCTTTGTTGACCATAGTGATAGTCATTCCAACAGATGTTTGCACAAACTGGCTGCCTGTTGCACAAACATCATTACAGTTCACTTGGTTTTAATGCTCACTTGTTCAAAAATGTGAACTGCAACTGTATATGGTTTCTTTCATTTCTTTAAATGCCATTTTCTTGAACTTTTGTTGATTATTGTTTAGTTGAATTTCTGAGAACAGCATTTAGTGGAGAAAAAGGAAATGTGCCCCCCCCCACTGTGCAATCTTGGAGTTGGTATAGATAAGTGGCAGGGGGTGCAGAGATGTAGGATAGCTTGTCCCCAGCAAAAAGAGGCTGTATTATGTTTTTTTTTTTTTTTTTTTTTTTTTTTTTTGTGGGGAGGTTTTAATGATTTATCCAAACCCCCACTGGTTTCATGTTTGTTTTTTTTTCAATTAATGAGTTTCAATCAATTTTCATTCAATTAAATGAAACAGATCATATACATATATATACATGTGTGTATTTTGGTTTTACTACTATAAAATGGTTGTGGCTGATAGAGACTGGGTTGTCCAGTCCACTTATCTCCCCTTAAATAAAAAAATAAAGTCTGAGGAGGGAGGGATTCAGATGATGCGTGACCATTTCAGAGGCCTAATTTGTAAGAAGTAACACTGGAAGAAGACTTTAGGAGGACAAGAAAAAAACCAGGGTTAGCTGACCAAGAAAAGCCATTTCCAGTAAACATGGGTATCTGCTTTTTTGTGGAAGGAATTAATGGCAGTCCAGCTGTTCAACTGGTAGGAATAAGGGCACTACTACAGAATAGGTTCAGAAGGTCTGCAAAGGTGAAAGGTAGACAAGTTCTTTTTTCTGTTATCTCTTGGTGGCCTACAAATAAGTATAGTGATAATGACTGAGGAGTACAAGAATAACAAAGCTGATGCAATGAAATGAAGAAACAGACATAGGAAAAGGATGGGAAATGGGTAGAAAATGTGATGCAAAAACATAAGTTAACCTTAGGGAGAATAAGGTATGAGGTATGATAAATAGTAAAACAACTTGGAGAGCAACTAAAGGTGAATGCAATTGTAAAAAAAAAAAAAAAAAAAAAAAAGACTGTGTCTTTCCATAGAAAATTTAGAAAAAATGGCTGATGGTAGACTCAAAACTGTTGTTTGTTTTTGTTTGATAAATATTTATTCTAAATACCTTTACTTTTAAACTGGTCATGTATATATTCATTGATTTAGTCAGTCAGTTAGTTAAATGTATCTGTCTGCTGAACAACGGCTTCTAATATACTGCTGTCTCATGAAAAGGAGGCATTTTCTGCAATGAAGTCTCAAGTTTAAAGACAGCATGCAGAAGAGTAAAACCAAAAAGTTGGGTTATAGGTGTTAATTAGATATTCCAAGTAAAAGTTTAAATAGACTAAGGAAGGATACACTTTACTGATCCTTTCAAAAAGGCAATTCCAATATAAATGTTGTGGTACAATGCTCCTATAATTTCTTGTTGTAGTTTTAGAACTCTAACCAGTGTTTTTATTTATTTTTTATTTTTTAGGACATGGCTGGTGTTGCCCGTTTTCAGGACCACAGAACAGCAACATATTGTGCTGTCATTTCTGGCAGTGGAGAACTGAAGTTGGGTTTGGGTGACATGGAGATCCACCAGCAGATAACGGAGCAGTATGTAAGGGGCCCAGTCTTGTATATTTGCTTTATTGGTGGAATATGTGGTTTGTAATCCTTCAAACATCTTTCTTAGTTGTAACATTTTAGTAAAAGTGAGAAACATTTCATTTTGCATATAACTGAACTATGTCAATCCAATAACCAAATACAAAATGGGCACATGCAGAGCAAGGGATAGGGTGTTAATTATGGTGTGTACACACCAGTCACAATTTTTTAAAATGTCCAGACTGTTTTGATTCCATTTTAATGCTCATTAAATTTCAAAATTGTGTCTTTAAAGTACTTATGCATATGTGTCTGCACTTAAAGCTTGTGTGCATTTGTAACTCTTCCAAACAGCATTTACTGTAAATGTCACATGCTTTAGTATTCAGTTATCACTTATACATTTATATATATATTAATAAGGAGCATAAAGCAGTTATAATTCCTGGTTTGCTCCCATGATATGAATAAGGTCAGCAGTTACATGTTGCTAGGACACACATTGGTCAGAAGTGACATGCTCTGGGAAATACTTGGCTCAGAAGTGACATGCTTCAGGACATCCATAGATGGGTCAGAAGTGACATGTATTAGACAAGTGATTCCAGGGACTGTAGATGCCCTTAATCAGATACATTTAACAGTCCTTGCTATTCTTTCTGAGCATTTAGTACTCACCAGGGTCGTGCATGATAACACTGATGTAAGTTTGTGTCCACCCATCCAGTGAACAAAACTAGCCTTAAGGGTAGTCAAAGGGCATGAGTCAAGTAGCATGTTTTAGGGCACGCATGAATCGACATTAATGATGTACTCCCAGGGCATGCAATGGGCAGGACTGACATGCTCCCAAGAAATGCAATGGCCAGGATTGACATGCTTGAGCAATATGCATGGGTCCAGGACTGACATGATCCAGGAACATGCATGAGTAAGGCGTGACATGATCTACAGAAATGCAAAGGTCAGCAATGATGTGCTTCTGGGACATGCATGGATGAGGATTCACAAGCTACATGGTTCAAGACTGACATGCTCTCAGGCCATGCATTGGTCATGAGAGACATGTTTCTGAGATGTGTAGGTCAGTAGCGCCATGCATGGTATACCTGCTCTCAGGGCATACATGGACAAGGAATGACATCAGAAGTGACATGTTTCTGAGACATGCACTCATCAGTAGTTACATGCTCCTAGGTCATACATGGGTCTGTAGAGACATGTTTCTGAGTCATGTGTGCATCAAGAGTAGCATGTTGCATGGGATAGTACTTTCATTGTCCCAAGAGAGGCATGAGGTAGGAATTACAGTGGCTGGGCCATAAATGGATCATAATGGACACGCTCCCAGGATACACTTGGTTAAGGAGTAACACCTGGGATATATGTGTATCAGTAGTGACATTCTCTGGGATTTAATATGGTGCCAGGACTTTTGTACCTTGAATATGGGCTAAAAATACCATTCTAGCACTGACTATATCTTTTCTACCCCCTCCCCCTAGTATGCCCTTTCAGACTGTCTTGATGTGGTTTAGTAGAGAAGGTATAACATGATAAGTATTTATAGCAAACAAGCAAACATTTTTTTCCTTAATAGAAAGTACCTTCTGCCTGCTTCTTAAATTAAGGTAGCCAGATCATTTTAGAAAAGTTTCTGTTCTCTTAGGACTTACTCAGGGACAAGGCAGGGAGAATCAAGGGTAAGGCAGACCAACAAGGTGCACTGGACAGTAATTTGTAAATGGAGGATAGGCTGAGCTACAAGGACCTAGAGGTGAATGAAAATAAAGAAGCTATGACAAAGCTGAGAAACAGCTGGATGTCAGAAAATGATATATAGGGAAAGAAGGAGTTTGGGGATGGAACATGAGCAGGGTATATCTTTATAGTCTAGGACACCTGGGAAAATAAGGAGTAAAAGATGGACTGAGGAAAACCACGGAGAGATGTGAGAAACCGAGGGCAGACATATGGCATCTGTGACAGTACTGCCTACAGACGAAGGAAGTGTTGAAAGAGGCAAAGAAGGTATGGCAAGGGGAATGTCACCAAAAGGGAGATAAAAGTAGCTGTGCTTATCAGGGCTAAAAACAGGAGACAGTCGGTGAAAGAAGGGGCAGAGGGTAAAGATTGTTAATGGTGGTCTGGATTAAAAGAAATAGCAAGGAAATGGAAAAAATATGGAATTAAAGAATCTTTAGAGAGTGTGTACCAGTATTGGTAAAGAAGCAGGAGGAGAGGTGGGGAAGGAAGAGAAGGCATGGAAGAAACGGAAATAAGCAGGGGAGGAGGTTATTCTGGTGTAGGAAAGAGACAGCAAAATAATTAAAAAATAAAAGAAGATCGGGATAGGTGGTGGTTTAGAATGAAAGTGAGGAAAGGTCAGCGGGGAAGGAAAACTGACATGGATCAACTAGAACACAGAATGTGGGATACAGGAATAGTGCCACCTGCCAAAACAGAATGGGAATTAGGGGCATGAGAAGTACTGAGGTCTATAATTTAAACATACAAGTTCCATAGCAAGCTTAGGGCATGAGGTTTGCATAACACTTTCAAAATGAAGACAGAGTAAGAGGATCTAAGTTGAGACAAATGATGAGGGACCTGATATAAGAGGAAGAGGGGAGCAAATGAAAGAATATAGGGGATGAGATATTAGATATTAGGACAGTACAGTGGTGGATTTATGATCGAAGCGTCAGAAGCGAGTCCATGATAGGCGAATCCCAAGTCTTGGTCCGGCGTCGGTTGTCGTCGCTGGTCAGTGTGCGCGTCAGTGCGACAGGGGGATGAAAAGGAGCAGCCGGCGCGTTTCAGATTGCTTTGTTGCCGCAGAAGCAGAGAAGCAAAGCAGTTCACAAGTGCCGATCCTTTAGCTCCTGAGTTTTTTCGAATTAATTCGGCCGAAATCTTCTCTTTTGGCTAAGTACCTTGAGAAACTTTTCTTGCCTCGGGTCGATCAATAGACAAAGTTAATAATTGCATTTCTTGTGGGAAGCAAATACCTCATAAAGATTTTCATTCTTATTGTATTCTTGCCTGAGCCCAGACATCACGGCGTCTCTGGTTGTCGGGTTTTGTGCTAGGTTCAAACAAGCGTACAATCAAGCATCGGGCGAATTCGCTGTGACATTATTTTGGCGGTGCAACTATACCATATCGTCAGGCAAGCAATCATCGGCAATGATTAAAAAGCGCCAAGGATAAGGACAGGCAATAAGGCCAACACCAGATACGAGGCCTCAGCAGCCTGCACGGTTCTCGGTTTTTCAGCCGGGTGCCTACGCAGCCCCTGACTACCGCTGGTTAGAAGTCTGGCGGCCTCGAGAACCCGAATCAGCAGCTGGGCCTCAAGCCGGTTCCATCTCACCCCTCGGACCTCAACCTGGCAGTGATCGAATTTTTGGACGAGGTTCCTGAAGGCCTTGGTTGTATTTCAAACCGACAACTATCTTTAATAAGTCTTATTAAACAAAGCCCCTTAAAGTTAGGAAACTGGGTCACAGACCCCCCCCACAGAGCCCTATGCCTAAAAACAGATGTAGATGGTTGAGATGGTAATTACCTTATTTTATCAAGGCAGGGCTCACAACTGACAAAAGAGCCTGAACTGAGAGGAGGTCATCCTTCCTCTCCTGACCAAGCATGGCATCTAGCTTCCTAAAACCCAGGTACCAGCCAATACACTAAAAGCTTTGAGTTCAACCCAAGAAGTGTATTTTACAACAAATATAACACGATGAACATGAGTACAGTTTGTACCTACCATAAAATGTAGATGTCGAGTGTATATACTACTGCAGTCAATTCTCTCCACCACCCCCTCATACATACAGGTGTTAGTTATAGCTCCACACATACATCAATCTATTGGATGCATGTCTATATGGTGTATTTGCTAACAGCTAGTACTATTGTTATCAGAAGTTATTTTTGCATAGTTATTTGTATTGCTCCTAGTTGGGGGCACCTGACATCTCTTGACAAGAAAAAACTGAGAAAAATAGTGTTGGCACCTCTTTTATCCCTTATGAGCAGGAAGGGAGTAAAAGTAGTTACAATTTGGAGGAAGGTAGTGAAAGTGCAGTTTTTATAGTGTTATTCTCAGGAGGGGGGGTGATACAAGTAGAGGAAAAATGTGAGGAAGATCATGATTTGAGGTAAAAGGAAAAGAAGGGTGTCCACTTAAGAGATAGCTGGGATATATACGTAATCTGCATTGGGAAGGAGTCACTGAGGTATGTTTAAGTGGCGGTGGAGTTAAACAGACTATTATGTCAGTGTGCCGTGGTATAAAACAACAATATTTTGTTCATTATGTAAAGTATGATGTGTTGTGGGACAGCTATGATACACTTTTTTAAACAAACGGGTGCAAACATTAGTAATGAAGTTGATTATGCAAATATTAAAAGAAAGGATTTTACAAACATTCTGTAAAAGTAGTTGTAAAACAGATAAATATGCAACTGTTATCTTCATCTTTCCATATCATCAAAACATTTCTCTTCATTCAGATTCCTATGCCCCACAATCAGTCTTCACTAATGCCTGAGTAGTTTTACTAGCATCTCCCAGCCATATACTGTACATCTATATTTATATATGTATCTATAGCTATATTTATCTATCTATATATATATAAATATATATATATATATATATATATATATATATATATATATATATATATATGTATATGTATATATATATATATATATATATATATATATATATATATATATAGTTTTGTGACACCGCTCACCACCCTCACCTTGTACTTCTAATGTAATCCTTATGATAGGCATATATATAGCTATCACTGAAGCTGTTTTACACCCCACCTCTTAACTACAATATTAACATTTTCTTCTCTACCTAGCTACTCCCTCCACCTCCATTTCTTTGAATTTCTAATCACTAATCAGGTAGGATCATAGGATTGTAGGATTATAGGAGGTTACTAAGCTAATAGCCCTGGGGCCCTTACAAGCCTAGCCAAGAATTTATCTCCAAAAAAGAAACCTCATTCTGCACCTGTCACCCCTGTCAGTGAGGGACACAGGTGGAACCTCTTGGACACATTTATGGCTTCCCTTCCACTCATCAAAGTTGCACTTGAAGAGGGTCAGTGAGGTACTCTGTTTGATATATATGGGAAGTCTATTCCAGAAATGGGGCAGCCTCTGGGAGACAAACAGTTTTGTTGATGTCACATATCAGATTTAGGCCTTTCGAGCAGGTAATGTGCGAGGAGTTAGACTTGCGTATATGGAGCATCTCTAGTAGGGCAGGGTGTGATATTCCTTTGTAGGCAAGACACAGATCACCTCTGAGCAATCTGTATTATATCAAGTAGAGTGATAGTGATTTGAGCCTATCAGCAAAGAACAGATGTTGGCAGAAATGGATCCTCTTTGTGAGGTATTTCTGTGGCCTTTCCAGTTGGTGCAGTTGTTTAGAGAGGTACATACCAAACGGGGCATTATACTCAATTACTGGCCTAATGAGGCAGGAGAACAGAGAGGTAATAACCTCCTTTTTTCTGGATGCAGTCCCTTTACTTATGAGATGAACCAAGTAAAAGGCTTTTCTGACCACTGCAACTACATGATGGTCGAGTGTGAGATTGTTGTCAACCTGAGTACCCAGGTATGTCACTACAGGTTGTGTGGTTAGGGGGTTGCCATTAATGTGGTAATCAGTTGGGGTGATCTATTATCTGTTTGACAAAGTCAGTAATACACCTCTTCAAATAACTATACCCATGCAGTGTCTTCTGTCAAGGCTGTCAATTCTGGGCGTGCTTTCACAACCTGTGGTGGTAAGCAGCAGTTGGAGGTGGTCCACTAGACTCCATTTTCTTGTAGGTTTTGTCAATGTTATCTGTTGTAGTTTCATGTAGATGAATAAAA
Organism: Protopterus annectens; assembly: GCF_019279795.1. Classification (NCBI taxonomy): domain Eukaryota; kingdom Metazoa; phylum Chordata; order Ceratodontiformes; family Protopteridae; genus Protopterus; species Protopterus annectens. Next base: position 1,114,582,103 of record NC_056745.1, on the reverse strand, counting down.
CTGCCTCATTGGCATGGAATATATCTACACAAAGGAGCAAGGGTGCCTGATTGTAAAAAGACTTGCATTTGGTGACAGGCCTTACACCAGAGCAGGTCACATATACAGAGTGTTAAGCCTTTTGGAATTTGACCTCATGAGCCTGTTCCCTTGTATGTTTACCAAATAAAATCAGAAGGTAGTGATTTCTATCACTATAAATATAAAAATAGTCATAACACCTGTCTATTTGCAAATAAAAGTGCACATTTAATTAATAAAATACAACAAACAGTAGATTGATTAGTTTTTTCATCAGTAAAGTCAATTCCTCAGACTAACATGAAATCGTTAACTGCAGTGTTAAGATTACCTAGTAAAAAAATCAAGTGAGACAATAAGAACTAATGAAATAAAAATGTGATTGAAATGCAAGCAAAAAGTACTTGCTTCAAAGCATACAATTGTAAATCATTTGTCTTATCATAAAAACAATGAAGGCAAAAAGTAACATTTAGCAGCCATAAAAAATCTGAAGATTCAAGCAATGGTTAGCAATAAATCTAAAATAATACAAGTGGCAAATGCAGTTTGTGCTTGCAAATATTAATTTTTATGGGGTCCTTAATAACAGGTCAACATATTAGAACCTTGCCAGAGAGATTGTATCCTTTACACAACTGATACAACTAGAGAAAGTTCAAAGATTTCTCACAAACAGAAAAGAAGGGCTTTAATGCTCGTCTTATAGCCAAAGTGTTCAACAACTCTTTTTTCAATGAATATTATGACCTGATAGAGAAAAGTTATGCCAGACATACAAAAATTTAAAAATGTATTACTATTTGAAACTTTGCTTACAGTATCTCCTTTGTTTTATGAACACAATTACACTTAACTCTCAACAAATTAATATCAGCTACATTCTGAAATGTGACAATTTCATATTTACAAGACTCTCATGACTATAGATTAAACTCCCTCTCAGTGATTGTCAGTCCATACCTTCAAGAAGAAAGTGGAAGGCTACATGGAGATCCATATACCAACATGGGATCCAGAGCATTAAGCTCCATGTTAGCCAATAGGTTTTAAGCTTTTATTCGTCAAACCTATGAACCTGTGCTAAAATCTGTTGCACTAATACTTTACATGTGTGTGTTTATAGTATACATACAAACATGCTCACTAATGTATATAAATGCAATACATATACACACATATTATATAAACTGTTTGGAAATCTAAACATCAAAGACTGAAACTGGTATAATGCTATTAAAGCTATAGCATCTTGGACCCCTGCTTATACTAATCAGAGCCAGATCCAGCACTAGGCAACCTAAGCAGCTGCACAGGGCCTGTGCTGGCTTGGGAGCGCCCATGTTTGGCTGATGGAGGCCTGGTTTTGCTGTATAATAAAAAAAGTTCCATAAAATAAATGCACACAAATCCAAGTGACATCCATAAACATTAGGGCTTTAGAACCTAGCAGGAGAATTCTGTAAATAGAAGCAAGATCCAGAAACCTCAGCATTAGGATAACATTATAACATCATGCTAATAAACAAGCGTGGGATTTTTTTAGCAGGTAGAGCAGGCAAACAGATCTTGGGGTAGAAATTACTAACAGTCCATAATCCTGCACATGGAGATAGCTGTATGTCATGTTAACAAATCCTAATATGCTGGAATTGCAGACAAAGATACCAGTAGGTGCAATAATTAGTGTGTGTGTCTGTGTGTCTGTGTGTCTGTGTGTCTGTGTGTCTGTGTGTCTGTGTGTCTGTGTGTGTGTGTGTGTGTGTGTGTCTGTGTCTCTAATGGCTCAGATGGGGATTTGTCTAGTTAATTAATTTTGCTCAGTTTCAAACCCTGAATCTTGGGTACAGGAAAGCAAGTGTCTTAAATCTTTATACCAACTGCCAGGTCTCCTTTAGTTTTATTTATTTTATTTGTTTTTGTAAATCAGTGAGAACTGCAGTCTTTCAAAGTCAGTCATAAAGTTTCATAGCTGTTGTTGATTATCAGTGGTGCAACAAGTAGCACTCTTGTTTCTGGTGCAGAAGGCTGTGGGTTCTCTTCCTGTACCAGCTGGATCAATTGTTGACACTACTGTTTGGTGTAAGGGGAGGAGGGTGCTGCACTCCTGAGTATGTCCTCTGGATGACTAGTAAATATGGACCTATTGTCTGTTTGCATATCACCAGCACAGCACATCTTTTTTTTTATGTAAAATAGGCAAGTTATTCTTCAAGGGCAGCAGGCACTGAATTTATAGATGAAGCACTTAAATGCAAAGTTGTTTGCCAGCAGCAACCTCTTCATTAGTTACAGCTCTCTTCAATGTGGAATTATTCAGCTGACTTTTATTTCTGTAAAGATTTTGTGTATTGACTGATATTGTTGTATTATAATGACAGCTATTTGTGTGACCTTTTATATGGTTGAAATATGCTAAAATTGGTATTTTTGTCATTATTGGTTCATTTTTGTTGCACTACTTAATGAATAAATCTTCAAAACCACAACTACAAAGTTAAAATGCACACAAGTGGTGGTGTACTAAACTTGAAATATAATTTAATACAACTATGAAGGTGAATCAAAGAACATGTATGCATGGTCCTAAAAGTATGTGTGCAGGGGACCCATAGTTTGAAAACGACTCAAAGGTGCACTTGCTGTTTCAATGAATGTGAGTTTAAGGACAGATTAATTTACTGTTGCTCATGCTTAATCTGTTTTCATTGTGAGGCTGTATTGTTTTGTTTAGTAAATGGCTATCAGTGTTTGTGCTATAAAATTTGAATTAAAAATTTTAAACTAAATCTAAATATCTGAACAGTGTTTGTGGGTAACTGGGGAGAGATATCCAAGTAACGGAACACTGGAATAGCTATGGGGGGGGGGTGTAGCTTGCCTAGGGCCCCATTTGACCATGATCTGACTCTGATACTAACTCTGAGATCACTATATCTCAGACAAAGGGAAATTCTCTATGATACTGTAATCTCACACTTGTGATCCCAGTTCCCAGTGTTTATCTGAACTGCTTTTCCTGGTGTTGATATGTACTGCTTCCATTTTATTTTTCTTTTCTTTTAACTAAGCAATATGGTTATGTGATCACTGGTAGCACCTTCAAATTCCATTTCAACTAGATTGTGGGTCATAGGAAAACAGATAAAAGCAGGCCAGCATAAAATAACTCAGGTGACAGAGACAACCTTAGAAAGGAAGAAGGAAGTGATTAGCATGGGACAGAGGATGAGGTTTGTACCAATTGACATAATGGGTAAGGTTTTTATCTCCCATGCACAAGGTTTGAGGTTCAATCCTGACCTCTGGTCAATACCTGTTTTAGGATTGCATGTTCTCCCTGTGTCTCTGTGGGGGTCTCCCACCCCTGAAAAGCATGCTGAGTGTTTCCATCTTAACCTCACCCAAGAATGGAGCTGTGGGCAGCAACACACACTCTAGATGGCACCCTATAGGGGGAAGAGTTGAATAGACCTACTGCTCTGGGCATCTACTATGGTGCACATTATCCTCAAAATAGAGAACACTGTTAACGGAATATGCACAGAGGTAGGGCTAAACACTCAGTGCTGTAAAAATATGGTTGTAGGTGATTTGGTCATGTTAACTAATATTGCCAAAATGGGAATGGATATTTGCTGGTGATAAGAGGGTTGAGTACCATGCCTACTCCAACCTACACCAGAGGCCCATGTTAAAGTGGGAGGGGTGTTATGTCCCCTGTTGTCCAGTGTGTGCCTGACATAAATCCCACTTGTACAGGATCAATAAGCTACTGGCAGGATGGTGTCCATTTACCCAGATTGGATTACCTGGGTTACCTCTGTGGAGCAAAAGCTGGACATAAAAACAATCAACCTACCAAACATGAACTAAGAATTGCTACACTCGTAGGTTCACTGATAGGATGGAGCTTGGAAGTGGATGACATGATGGTAAGGAGGAGGCTGGACATCCTATGCATCCAGGAGACAAGATGGAAGGGCAGTGCAACAAAAACAGCTGGCCTAGGATCCAGAGTCTACTACTCAGGAGGACAGGTTAGAAATGGTGTGGAAACTGTGGAGAGGGAAAGGCTTAGAAAGCAGTGAACGATGTCAACAGAATTAGTGACAGACTCAAGGCAATCAGACTCCAGCCTAATGATAGGGCGGTATTCATAATCTCAGCCCATGCCTCACAGCAGGGTTGTGATAATGAGGAAAAGTGTGCATTCAGGCAGCAGTTGCAGGACCCACTGGATAAAGCAGGACAACAGAAATAGATATTGATGATGGCTGACCTGAATGCACATATTGGGAAAGACAACAGGATATGAGGACTGCCTGTGTCCGCATGGGTGGGGCAACAAAAACAGAGAAGGAGAGACTATTTTAGACTTCTGTCTGGCAAATGACTTTATAGTGGCCAACATATGATTCTGAAAGAGACAACCACAAGATCACATAGAAGATTGGCCAACATGCAACTTGGGTAGACTTCCTCCTATTATGGAAAGGCAGTGGGGTAGAATCCGTTATTGCAAAGTCATCCGCAGTGAAACAGTTGGCCCAGAGCATAAACCACTGGTTACCACAACCGTTTGCAAGCAATGTTTGGAGAAGGCCCTAAGGTTAACAGAAACCAGGTTGAGGACCTGGATGTTGACTGAAGAGACAGCACAACAGTTCAAGGAATTACTCAGGGCTGTATGACCTCAAGAGGAAGGGGAAATAGGTGGAGATGAAAGAATGGCAGTGCCTAAATACAGCATGTATGAGGACTACAGAACAGAAATGTGGCCAAGAAAGGTATGGAACTAAGGTACATAAGGAAAGTTGGTGGTGGACTGCAGAAGTAGGACTACAGAACAGAAATGTGGCGTAGGACTACAGAACAGAAATGTGGCCAAGAAAGGTATGGAACTAAGGTACATAAGGAAAGTTGGTGGTGGACTGCAGAAGTCCAGGAAGTCATCAAAAGAAAGGAGTGCAGGAAAAAGTGGGAGATAGAAAAGATGGTCTGGGTTAGGTAGTAATACTGGTCGGCTAATAAAGAGGCTAAGAAAGGATTTGGCAATAGCAAAGAAGAAGGCATCAGAGGCACTCAACCAGCTTTTGGAAGGTGACTTAGTCGATGACACAAAGAAACTATATCAGATGGCAAGGCAAAGACAGAAAGGTAAAGAACATCGTCAGAGACCCTTCATAAGGGATTCCAGCAACAACCTGCTCACCAGCCCAAAGGAAATCAAAGGCACATTTTAACAGTATTTTCAGCAGCTTCTGAATGAAGAAAACCCCACAGAAGCTGTATTGCCTACCTTAGACACAGATTACAATGAAAGAAGAGGAGGAGCCCACCCTAGAAGAAAGAAGAAGAGCACAAAGGAAAATTAAGTCAGGGGGATGCAGCAGGCTCAGATGAGATCACAGCAGATATGATCAAGATGTTGGGTGAGATACGGGAGAAATGGCTGCTGAGGGTACTCATACTAGTGTGGAGAGAAAGGTGTATCCCCAGATGACTGGAGAATAAGCAGACTCGTGCCAGTATACAAGAACAAAGGGAAAATTCACAACTAGTGGCAGTACATAGGTATTCTGTCACATTGCATGAAAGTTCTGGAAACAGTGAGTCTCCTGTTCTGGGATGGGTGTGGTTCACTGCTGTCCTACTTTACTTACTAATAGCTACTTATTAAATTTCTACTGTGGTATTTTATTAATTTTTCTCTGTCTATATGTGGAACTGATTCCTGCATTGAGAACAAAGCATTGTAATTTCGTTCAGCTACACTACTGTGTAATTCTGAATGACAATAAAGTTTTCTTTGACTTTAACTTAAGATTCAAATCAGGATGCAGCACAACTGAACCAGTGTTTGCAGTGAGATAGACTCTTGAGATGCAGCTAGATAGGATGAAATAGTCCAGCTAGGTATTTCTAGACTTGGAAAGCATATGATAAGATGCCAAGAAAGCTGATTTGGGCAGTACTGAGGTCGTTTAAAGTCCCAGAAACATTGATAGAATTAGTGCAGGCAATGTACAAGGACCCAATGACAAGTTTGAACAGTGTTCTGCCTCACAGAGGGGTTCTCAGTGGGAGTGGGCATGTATCAAAGTTCAGCTCTGAACCCACTGTTGTTCATCAGGTTTAGCTCTGAGCCCACTGCTTTTCATACTGGTGATGGACTACATTAGAAAACACGTCGGGGGCGGGGACACTTCAACAAAGCTGCTGCATGCAGATGATGTGGCATTACAGACAGACTCTGAGCAAAAACGTCAGGAAAAGGATAGGGGAATGGAATGCAAAATTGAAGGTACATAGGATGAAACTGAGTATAGATAAGACAGTTGAAATGGCAGCATATGGGTGAAATAAGAAGAAGCTGAGAATTGAGATAAAAGGGAAAATAGTGGAACAGGATAACAGCTTCAGGTAAATGGAATGGGTGGTTGAGAAGGAAAGTCTGAATGAGAAGGTCAGCGCTAGAATCTGAGGGGCTGCAGCCTAATAGAACAAAGAATGTTCTTCGTGTTTCACTGTTGCAGTCATCACATTTGGGTTATCTGCCGTCAGGTAGCCCTCAGTCGGCCTGAATACCAGTGTCTTGGGATTTCTGCGTCGGATGCTGTTGCTTTTTCCATGATGTCAGGTCGTCAGTGGTATAAAACATGCAGCCAACACCATTACATCAGTAGTTCTTGCCATGCGGTGCCCGAAGCAGAAGCAGTTCGCAAGTGCCGGTCGGCCGCCTCCTGAAATTTTCGCTTTTTGAGTTTCAGACCTGAAGTCTTCTAAAAGATAAGTACCCCGTTGGGGATCCTTTTTTCTTGCTCTAACCGATGTCAGAAAAAATTAATAATTGTCTTTCCTGTGGAAAGCAAATACCTCACAGAGATTTTCATTCTTACTGCATCACCTGTTTAGGCCCAGACCACGACGTCCCTTGCTGTCGGTTTTGTGCCTTGTTCAATGCCCGAACTATTCGTCATCGGGCTATTTTTGTTGCTAAATTCTCGATCTCCGTATTCTGAAATGGCTTTGATAAGTCATCCAACTACCGATATTCCCAAAAAACATAAGGATAAAGACAGAGACAGACCGCATAGGTCCAAAACTGATGACAACGCTGCCATTAAAATAATCGCCAGTCCACCGGTACTCAGTGAGGCACTTTTGCAGCCCCTGATACTCGCTTCTACAGATTTGCAGGCCTCTACTGAGACCCATTCAGAGTCCGGTATGCCGCGAGATGCTTCTTCGACTATGGAACCTGCGGATGTCTCTACTTTGGATGGGTCCGGAGCCGCTGTGCAAGCACCAGCTTCTGAGGGTGTATTCAGGCCTTCCGATTTTCATATTAAACCGACGACTTCATTTCAAACCAAAAATTCTGAATTTCTCAGGCCTAGAATTTACACTACGCCTAGGAAACCGATGACCAAAGCGCGTTCTCAGGCCCACATGACACAAAAACAAATGCTTAGAATGGCAGAAGACCTTATTACTTTAATTAGGGGAAGTCAGCCTTCCCCCTCAAAAAGACCAAGAACTGAATTTCCTTCTGATTCTTCAGATCAGGAGTCTGATAACTCCAACGCCTCTGATTACCAGGACATACCCTTATCTACCTATGAGGATTCTGATGCAGAGGATTCCATTCCACCTGCTTCCCCACCAGAAGATTTTTCTTTTGGTGAAACCCTGCATACCCTTAGGGAGCATTTCAGCTGGAAGAGCCAGGACTACTCTCACTCCAAAAAGAGATGCAGGGAATTTTTAAACTTGCTTCAGCACAGGCCTCTAGCTATACCTCCTGTTCTGGAAATTGTCGATGATGTCTTCTTGGAATACAGCCTTACCCCTGATACTTTGCCTCCAGCTCCCAGGAAGCCTGACAGGTACTATAGAGTACCTGACTCCCACAAATTCCTCTTTAAGAATCCTACTGCGGATCCAAAGACCATTTCCCAGGGACCTAAAGGGATTAAGGCTATGACTGCCAAAAATTCCACCCCTGTCGGACAGGGATTCTAGGGCTTTAGACAGATGGGGTAAGAAGGTTTACACCTCTGCTACTCTTGCCATCAGGGCTTTAAATTGCCAGTTTCATATGTTAAAGTATCAGCAACATATTATGGAATTAATTAAACAGAAAATGATGTTGATTCCTGATTGTGCAGAACATAAAGATTTACAAGAGTTAATGCATTCTGCTAAGTTGGTAAACATACTTTGCAATGTGGTTTTGATGCCTTAGAAGCATCTTGCAGGGCTGCTGTCACTGGGTCTGTTCTTAGAAGACATGCTTGGTTTAAGGAACAAACCTTGCCAGACCATGTTAAAGCAAAATTACTAGATGCTCCATTAAACCAAGAGCGTCTATTCGGCAATAAAGCAGAAGAAGTCCTCAAAAGGATGGAGGAAAAGCCTAAATCTATGCAAACTGTTAAATATTTCTTACAAGTACAGCCACCTAGATTCAGTAGGCATTGGCCTTCTTAAAACTGGTCCTTTCCAGTCCCTCCCAGACCTTCTCAGCCCAAACCCAGAGGCAGTAGACCACCAAGACTCCAGTCTCAGGGCGTGCACAGATCTAAGCAATGGAGAGCTCCCACCTCCAAAATAGGGAGTAGTAAGCCACCATCCTATGGTAAAATATCACAATGACTTATCCTTAACTCTTCCAAGCCTTGCACCTTTAGGAGGAAAACATGCCCTGCATGCCAAAAACTGGGAGTACATTACCTAGAACAGATGGGTCTTAAGCATTGTTTCTCAGGGATACAGATTCCACTTCCACTCACTCCCAACCCCAAGTGGATGGCCAGACCTCCCCCCAAACCAGTGGGCAGAGGCCTAAAAGCATGTACTGTCTCTACTCAATATCAAGGCTATTCAACCTGTCCCAGCAGAATAAAGGGGACAAGGCTTTTATTCCAGACTGTTTCTGGTACCCAGAAATGAAAACTCTTGGTGTCCTATCCTTTATCTGTCTATTCTCAACACCTTTCTAGTGGTTCCAAAATTCAAAATGCTTATGCTCCAACAGCTGCTTCCTATGCTAGCCAAGGACTCCTGGCTAGCAACCCTAGACTTAAAAGAAGCTTATCTGCACATCCCCATAAGGGAATCTTGCAGGAAATACCTACATTTCAGAGCAGCCTTTATGCACTATCCGTTCTCTGCACTTCCCTTTGGCTTATCTACTGCACCCAGGGTATTAACAAAATGCCTAGCTCCAGCCATCGCATTTTACAGGCAGAGAACAATTCAAATTTACCCATACTTGGATGATTGCCTGATTCAGGTGGACAGTCAGGAATTGCTATTACTGCACCTGACATTTGTAAAGAGGCTTCTAACTTCACTGGGGTACACCATCAACAAAAAGAAATCACATCTGGTACCCAGTCAACAGATTGTATTCCTGGGAGCAAGCTTGAACACAACTTCCCAGATGGCATTCCTCACTCCAGAAAAACACATTTATTTGACAAACTACTTCAATCTACTGGCCACCAAAATCCAGCTATCTGCAAGAAAAATAATGCAAGCCCTAGGGTTCATGGCCTCTTACAGTCTACTAATTCCATATGCAAGACTGCATATGAGGAAACCTGAGTGGTACTTAAAAGGTCTCTGGTGTCAGCATTCTCAGGACCTGGAAACAATGATTCCTATCATTCCTTGCCTAAGGACAGAGTTCCTTTGGTGGGCAGAGGCCTGCTACCACAACAAGGAACTCCCTTTCACTCAACCCCCTGCTGCCCAAACCCTAACAACAGATGCATCAGACTATGCATGGGGGCTCACATTGCAGGACAATGCATTCAAGGCAAATGGAGCCCAAAGCAAATGCACCTGCATATCAATCAAAAAGAAATGTTAGCTGTACAGAATGCTCTGACAGCCTTCAAAGGCCTTATTCTTCCAGGACAACTATTGGGAAAGACAGACAACACCAGAGTTATGTGATACATAAACAAGTAGGGGGGGAACACATTCCTACCCACTCTGCAGATTAGCCATGGCTTTGTGGAACACAGCCTTGAGCAACCAAGTGCACCTGCAAGCTCAATTCCTGCCAGGCAAACTAAATTCACTGGCAGATGACTTAAGCAGAAATCTCATGGACCCACACGAGTGGAAACTGGAACTCAAAATATTCAAGCTTTTGAGGGACATATGGGGGGCACCAGAGGTGGACCTCTTTGCTTCTCCTCAGAACTATCAATTGAGCAAATACTTCACCAGAACTCCCCACAGCCAAGCTTGGAAAGTGGATGCCCTGTCCTTTACCTGGGAAAGCCTCTCAATCTATGCTTTCCCCCTCTGCCCCTCCTCTCAAAGGTTCTATTACAGATCAAACAGGATAAGCCAAGGACAATCCTGATTGCACCAGACTGATCACGCCAGCACTGGTACCCTCTTTTGCGCAGTATGACAGTAGTGCCACCTTGGCACCTGCCTCAGACCCCTTCCCTGCTGTCCCAGCAGGAGGGCCAGATTTTGCACCCTCAGCTCTAGACCCTGAACCTAGCAGCCTGGCTCATCTCCTGATCCTATCACCAGCAACCCTCAGTAAGCAGGTGCTGGATGTCATTCTGGAGGCAAGGAGGCCTAGTACTAGAAAATCCTATTCAGAAAAGTGAAAAAGATACTGTTCCTGGGGCCAGTCTCGGGAAATGGACACAAGTGTGCCCAACTTACCTCATTTACTAGATTACTTAACAGAGATGCTCCACAAAGGCCTATCCTTCTCTTCAATTAAGATTCATGCCTCTGCCATCTCAGCTCATTATAACACTGAGCCACCCCTCTTCTCTCATCCTCTGGTCAAACAGTTCCTGACAAGAGCAAAAAATCTAAGACCCCCCCCAAGGAGAGCTCCCACTCCAGCCTGGGACCTTAACTTTGTATTGGAAAAGCTCATGCTTCTGCCCTTTGAACCTGCTGCTACAGCAGAGTTACAGCACAAGTGAGCTGGTATCACCAAACGGATGTACAATAAATGAAAACCAAATGAAAAGTAAAGTAACAAACTTCTTTAATAATTCTGATGAAGTCCACATCAGTGGATGAAAGCACTTAATGTTATTTTACAACTCCATGGTCTATTAAAGAAGTTTGTTACTTTACTTTTCATTTAGTTTTCATTTATTGTACATCCGTTTGGTGATACCAGCTCACTTTTGCTGTTGTTCTGCTACAGCAGAGTTAAAATTCCTCATATGGAAAACAGCTCTACTTCTAGCCATCACTTCACAAGAAGAGTGTCTGAATTGCAGGCCCTTATGGCTGTGGAACCCTTCATTATCTTCCATGCGGACAGGGTTTCCCTCAGGACCAACCCTTCATTTATGCCCAAGGTGGTATCTAGCATGGCTTTAAACCAGTCCATTTATTTGCCAACATTTTTCCCTAATCCTCAAAATAAAGGGGAAAGGATCCTGCACTTCCTGGATGTGCACAGGCAGCTTAGGTTCTATCTGGGCAGGACTAAGCCTTTCAGAAAATCTGACCAGCTGCTAGTCAGCTATGCTGCAGGAGCAGAGAGCAAGGCCATTTCAAAGCAAACCATTTCTAAATGGATAGCACACTGCATCCATTTCTGCTACAAACACCATGGAAAACCTACCCACAGAGGATCAGAACACATTCCACTAGAGCTACATCAACCTCTACAGCTTTTCTCAGGGGAGTCCCTACCAGGAACATCCTGGAAGCTGCAACCTGGAGCTCTGTACACACTTTCACCAAGCATTACCACTTACCTATATTTTCTAAATCCAGAGCTGGATTTGCCACATCAGTCTTAAAGGGCCGGATTGCCAGCCCTAATGCTTCTTAACTACCTCCACCCATCCTCAGCTTTGGGAATCAACCCAAATGTGAAGACTGCAACAGTGAAACATGCAGAACATAGTACAGTTGTGTACACTTACCATAAATGTAGATGTTCAAGTGTATTCACTGTTGCAGTCTTGTTTACCCTCCCTCCAGCCCCCTGACTTCTCTTTTCTTCTACCTATCTGGTTTGTTTGGCATATAGTACATCATTGGTATTTGCTTTTTGCTGGGGATGTTACATACCATGTAAATGCTTCCTATTTTGGGGGCTCCTGACATCTGGGGCAAGAAAAACTGATGTAATGGCGCCGGCTGCATGTTTTATACCCCTGACGACCTGACGTCATGGAAGAAGTGATAGCATCCAACGCAGAAATTCCAAGACTCTGGTATTCAGGCCGACTGAGGACTGCCTGCAGGCAGATAACCCAAGTGTGATGACTGCAGCAGTGAATGCACTCAAACATCTACGTTTATGGTAAGTGTACACAATTGTACTTTCAGGTGCAGTGTATGACAGAAGAATGCCAAAGATGCTGAAAAGTAAGGTGTACAATGCAGTGATGTGACCTGTACTACTTTATTGTACAGAAACCAGGGTAGTAAAGGAAGAGCAGTTGAGTAAGCAAGAGGTGATGGAGAAGTGCCTGAGATGAGTAGTAGGATACACACTGTGGAACAGATGATAAAATGAGGACATAAGAACAGAAGCCCAAGTAGCTCAAATCCAGAAAAGGTCAAAGACAATGGATTACAATGGCTTCGGCACATTTGCATAAAAATTAAAAAAACACAATCTGGTGAAGATGATTTGGGAAAGACAGGAAGAAGGCAAGAGGAAAAGAGGGCATCCAGCAAAGAGGTGGATGGATTATGTGAGAAGACTTGCAAGACTATCTGGTTTGTTTGGCATATAGTACATCTTTGGTATTTGCTTTTTGCTGGGGGTGTTACATACCATGTAAATGCTTCCTATTTGGGGGCTTCTGACATCTGGGGCAAGAAAAACTGATGTAATGGTGCCGGCTGCATGTTTTATACCCCTGACGACCTGATCTCATGGAAGAAGCGACAGCATCCGACGCAGAAATTCCAAGACTCTGGTATTCAGGCCAACTGAGGACTACCTGCAGGCAGATAGGCCGACTGAGGACTACCTGCAGGCAGATAACCCAAGTGTGATGACTGCAGCAGTGAATACACTCGAACATCTACGTTTATGGTAAGTGTACACAATTGTACTTTCAGGTGCAGTGTATGACAGAAGAATGCCAAAGAAGCTGAAAAGTAAGGTGTACAATGCAGTGATGTGACCTGCACTTCTTTATTGTACAGAAACCTGGGTAGTAAAGGAAGAGCAGTTGTGTAAGCTAGAGGTGATGGAGAAGTGCCTGAGATGAGTAGTAGGATACACACTATGGAACAGATGATAAAATGAGGACATAAGAACAGAAGCCAAAGTAGCTCAAATTGCAGAAAAGGTCAAAGAGAATGGATTACAATGGCTTCGGCACATTTGCATAAAAATTAAAAAAAACAATCTGGTGAAGATGATTTGGGAAAGACAGGAAGAAGACAAGAGGAAAAGAGGGCATCCAGCAAAGAGGTGGATGGATTATGTGCGAGAAGACTTGCAAGACTAAGGCATGAGTGTTGAAGGTAGGACAGTGGCTCTGAATAGAGAGAGAGATGATGATAGTTGGCACGACACCCCAACCACATGTAGAAAAGGGGGGGTTGATGATAATGTTGAGGAGGAGGCATGAGTGAGTAAAGCACAGGACTAGGTTTCATTTAATTATTTTCTTTAAACTATATACAATATACAATTTTCAGGCACTCTGCCTGCTGTTACTAGCATGCAGAAGGAAAATAAGGTATGAATTTGAATTGTGTGTCTGTATATATGTGTGTGTGTGTGTGTGTGTGTGTTTTATATATATATATATATATATATATATATATATATATATATATATATATATATATATGTGTGTGTGTGTGTGTGTGTGTGTGTGTGTGTGTATGTATATATGTGTGTGTATATATATATATATATATGTGTGTGTGTGTGTGTGTGTGTGTGTGTGTGTGTGTGTGTGTGTGTGTGTGTATGTTTGTGTGTGTGTGTGTGTGTGTGTGTGTGTGTGTGTGTGTGTGTGTGTGTAAATGTATGCATGGATGGGAGGCATATAAACTTTGATTGTGTTTTTATCTGTTTTTTTTTTTTGTTTTGTTCTGTTTTCTTTTGTAGGAGGGGTGCATATAAGCTCTCAGCTGTGGTCTGGCAAGATTAATCAATGCACTGTAGCATACCTCTTATCTGTCCAGAATTTCACAGTGTGTCCAGGTTATTCCCCTCACATTTTTGGTCTATTTCTCATAAAATTTGTGGGTTTCTGGCAAATCATAATGTTTGAAATTATAATTTTCAAAAAATGTGTGCTAGTACTAAACCTGCTATGCTCATTTTGGGTGTTGTCCAGAATACCTGAGCAAAGAAATTGAGAGGTTTAGTGGGGGGTGGGGATCAGAGAAAGTCTCAACTGTCTCTGATTTTTCCCTTATTTTTTGGTCTGTGATCTTTTATAATATGTGGTGTTTTGGCAAATCAGTGAGAACTGTTATTATTAATGACAGACATTTGAGTTTCACATTTAATAGTCTTCATAAAAAATATTAATGCAAAGCAAACACATTATTCTTGCAACTTTCTAAGTATAAAAAGGCAATCACTGTCACTGATTTTGTTCCTTTGCCTTTTGTGTGTGTAAGTGTTCGGGTGTTCAAATTACTGCAGCCAGTTTTTTTTATTTTATTACATTCTGATATCTGAGCTGTATACAGTCAGTAACACTGACTTTAATTCCTGGGTACAGGGACTGTTTGTGGATGGAAGTGATTGACACGATCACTTGTTCAGTTTAAGCAGTCATTATTCTGGCTTTGCAGAGGTAGTGTGCACTTTTTTGTGAACCCAGATGGAATACTTTGCTGAGTATGGTTTTAACACAATGAAATATCTGAGGTGCATAGTCAAGAAAGTGGCTACAACTGATGAGTATGGGGATTGTTTTTGATGAAAATGACTGCGCATGTGTAGTGAAGGGATTGCAGTAGATCTAAATGGAACAAGCTGTTGATAATTGCTTTCACTTTCCATCACACTGATGGTATCTTTGGTGGTTTGGGCAAGATAAGTGTGATAGCAACTATCATATGCATCCAGACCACCAAAGACAGGATGCATGTGATGGCAGTTATCACCAGCAGAGTGTCGCAATGTGTAGTATTGTCAGTGAACATTGTTTGGTTCTCTAGTTGAGGTCTTGGTTGTGATGCCTTCTGTATGAAGTGTACATGTACTCCTTGCCTCTTTGTGGGTTTTATCTATGTATTTTTGATTCTTCACCCAGATCCTCTGCTGTATTACATGTGTCTCTGGCCATTTGTTACTTTTTACTTTCATCACAATCAGCACCACAGAGTACACCGAAGGTAACTATCTACTATCTTTTTTTTTTTTTTTTTTTGAGAGGGTAGGAAGCAGTCGGGTACTATTCTCAGATACAATTTGTATATCCTTGCAAGAATTTGCTTTCCCAGTATATTGGGGAACAACTGTTTGTTGGTTTTGAACATTAAGCTTTAGACAGAACTTATTTTCCTTAAAAAATTAGATTGAGTGCTGTGTTTAAAAGGATGATGAGGAGTTAAAAAGTAAGACAAAGGTGAAAAATATCCAGAAAAAAGTAGTGTATCTGGAAGATGTTTGGCCCGAATAAGAAAGAGAACAGGGGAGGTGCAGGAGGGATTAGTGTGTTACAGGGACCTCCACTGAGTCCTTTGTCTACCGCGTATCACTTAAGGCTGGCCTTGTTAATTGCAGTTAGATATATGAGGAGTAAATATTCAGTGAATTGGCTATAATGAGTGAGTACAGACTAAGACAGTCTATAGACGAAAGTTGTTTGCTCATAGATAATAGAGCTCCAAGTATTCAGGTGCTCCCTGAGTGCAGCCCCCCCTTGCTTTGATGTAACCAATTGCACTGTTCTCTTCCCTGTTTCTGCCCCAAAGACATCCCAAACCTCTCCATCCAGCTGTCATCTCTTCAAGCTCTGTCCTGTTATATGCCAGAGCTAGTATAATTTCTAACATCATTGCCACCTCTGTTCCTTTTAAATTTCCATACCCCTTTGCCTAAGATTTACCACTTTTTTCTGTTGCATTTACCTTCGCTAATGTTCCTTTTTCCTCTGATTTTGCACCATACGTAATGCTACTGTGTGTGTGTTAAAGCTGGTCATGTTCCACCCTTCCATTTTGCTACAGATTTCCATTTTCCCTGTTCTCCTGTTTCATTTCCATCTAAACTTGTTACAACACTTTTGATTTCCCTTAACATATTTTCCTGCAGACATTTATGTGCTAACCAGTATTATACTAGTGGTAAAATCAAGATCCTAAACAGTTCTATCCATCCCTCAAAATATTTGCCTTTTCTGACCACCTGTCAGATATCTTTCTTATCTTGCTTTCAAATTCCCCACAGCTTGAACTCCAAATCTTTTTAATAATAGGATTTTTGCTTGGGGACTTTAGTATAATTCCTTACAGTCTCCATTACACCACTGATATTTTCCTAACCGTTGCTAGGAGTATCATATAGTTGTCTGCAAACAAATTGGACTATTTCTGTTGCTAGCATTCCTAACTTCCTCATAAAGGCCCTCATTTCTTCTGCCAGCTGCTCTATCTTGTCTGAATAGAGACATGGGGAAAGTGAGCAACACTTTTACATTGCAAAAACATCACCGTGTCTGACACCCCTGCATTCGCCACTAATCTTACTCATGGATCTTTGTAAAGGGACCTCAATACACCACTCGACCAGTTTGAGGGTCTGGAACAAAAATTCCTAGGAGACTATATAAATCGTGTTTTTATGTCAAAAGCACAATGCCCACTCAACCTATCTCCTTTGTTTACGCCACCTCCACAAAATGTAAATGTGATTTCCAGTGATGTATTGATAACCACCCATTAATAAGCTCTACCTATATCAAATATATAACTATTGAGGGATCCCTCTGTAATCTGACCATTAAAACCCAAATGAATATCTTCACACCCGAATTATTCAATGAGATAAGTCTGAAGTTTGAGGGGGTCTTTGGAACCCTGTTCCTCTTCAGTAGCACTACTACTATTGCCCCTTTCCAGGAAACTGATACTCTTTCATTTCTCACAATCTCACCAATAACATCTTTTGCATTTCTACCTGGATATATTTTATATAAAATCTTCCATGAAGCCATCCATTTTGGCTCCTGCATTTTCTTCATCCTCTTTTCCAAAGCTACCTCTCCTATACATCCTTGGAAACCTACTTCCTTGTCTTCTACTCCTTTTTACAACTCCCTGTAAAACTCTTAAAGTACTTAATTATTTTCTTTTCTCTTAAATCCCTGTTTTCTCTTTGTCCTCCTCAAGTCTTATCCATGCATTTCCCTTTTGCCTTTATTCTATACATCAATATTTACAAATCTAGCTCTCAAATGGCCCATCATCTAGCCCTTTTGTGTTGTATGTATACACCAGTATAACTCCCCTTAGTACCTCTAACTCTTTTAAGTCCTCAGCTCTGCTCATTACCCTTAATGATCTCTTTTAGTGAACGTTTGTATCTGCATCCTCCTCAGTTCTTCTTCTTCTCACTCTCTTTTTTAACCACCCCTATATATGCCGTAATTCCGCTTGTCCATGACTCTTCTGCCCCATCCCACAGTTCCCCAACCCATCCTACTCCTCTGTTGTTATCCAAGTACATTTTATCTTCCCCTTTAGTGACTTAATCTTGTCTACTCCATGCATATTCCAAGACTCTATCTTCATCTTCATTTCTGTATCCCATCCATCTCACACTTTTGACTGTAGCATAGTCCAATATCCTCCTGTCCAAACTTTCCATTAGGTCCATCCCCTATGTCAGGGCTATGGTTACCGATGTTCTTTTCAGCTTTCTTGCTTATGTTTATCTCTCAAGTATGGGAACTCCCTTTTCTCCCTCCAAATGTCCACTTAACATAACTTTATTTCTTTCCTCAGATCCCTGTGGCACTTCTCATGAACTATATAATGCTAAAAATATGTCTCAGTTCTGGTTCCAGTTGTTGTTGTTTGTTCTTCTTTTGGCTTTTCCCAGTTAGGGGTCGCCACAGCAAAACTCCGGTCCGCTAATGATTGGCAGTACATTTTTTTACGGGTTCCGAGGTGCCAGCTCGATGCCCAACCTTCAACGAAGGCACGCCCATTCTAAGCATGTCATTCGAATGCCACTCGACCACGGGGAGGACATGCAGACTCCACACAGAAGGTGCTCCAGCCGAGAATGGAACGGGAGAACCTCTTGCTATGAGGCAACAATGCTACCACTGCACCACCGTGGCTCTAAGATCCCCATCCAGGACTTTCCAGTCATCTTCTGTAGTCCATCCTGTGCTCCATCCCAACTTTCTCCTGGCTAATTGGCTGTGAATCTTCATCAGTTTGACTGTTTTAATGTAAATGTAATTCTGGGTTAGCTTTATACTCCATTGACTGGTGAAATAACAGAATGGTGTCTAACTGGAGGTCATGCTATTCACTTTTCATCTAGAACTATTGGTTAGTTTATACATCCTTCAATGGTTTCTGACTGAATGAATGATGCAGAAGGAGAAGAAGGTATTTGTAACTAGTTCTGGTGTGTATGTGAATGTGAATATTTCTGATATTTGATTGTATAAACATTTCACTCTGGAGCCATGAATTGATGAAGTCTATAACTGTCCATGAAATTACTCATAAAATAAATGACAGGGGATGCGTTTCTAGAGTTACATGTATTTAGTTTTTGTGTATTTTTTGCTGCTGAACTTGTATATTATTTTTCACAACCACAAGTGCCTTACAGTGTGGTATTCAATGTAATATAAAACATGTCCCTTTCACTTAAATGGGTAAAACAATGAGAATACCAAATGCACAGAAGTCTAAAACACATAAAACCAACACAAAAAAATCTGCCATCTAAATAAAGGATAAAAGTCACATAACTAACACAGCCACAGTTTCAGCATGCAATCACAACAATAACCGGTATCAACACCTACACTACAACACTGCCAATAAAACAGCTGAACAAGGCATGACCCTAATAAAAATATCACTTACAACTGTGACTTTGCAGACTATTATCAGAAATTACTTCTTCTGGAATGCCATTTCTAAAAAAAAAATGATTTTAAAGACAAAGATAATATTGGTGATAGGTGTAGCTCACTGTTATGGCATAATGGCATTTAGAATAATAAATCTACATATAGTAGAAAATGACTTCTTAGTGCTAAAACGAGTCACCGCCTATGTTGTTCCAAGAGACGGCTGCTACATCATGTCAAATAATTTCTTGCCTTGCATTTCCATTATAGAATGCTATACAGATCTTGCATTTCTGTATTAGCTTCTTCATTTGCTCCATATTGTGGCTAACTTGAAATAACATTGCTCTTTCTTTACAATTGTCTACACCCATATGTGATTTGTATATTTCTTAACTCAAAATAATAAGTTCATTGCTTTGAGCAGTAGTCTTTGCACACATAAATGCTCGCTTCTGTTTATAATACAGCTGCATTTCTCTTGGTATAGATACAACAGAATTTATCTTGGTAGTTATAGAGATTTGTTCCAGTGAGTCATTTAATGATGGCTTATTTCAGTAACTGCATTTCTTTGTCTGCTCTGGTACACTTATGAAGATCATTAAGTTTGCAGGCAGATATTGGTAGCTGTGGAAAAACACAAAAAAATATTTTCCTGCAAAATCTATTTTATGCACCTTTAAACAAAAGGTATCAGCTGTGTGCATCTGATTTACAGATTTAGCCCTGACTTCAGAGTTTTGTAAGTACACCTGCATTCTTTGTAATCTAGCCAGAACTTTTACAATGTCTTCTTAAAATTCCTTTGCAGTGGTTTATGATCTCATTCCACAATTACTGTTTTGCCATGATGGTAGTCAAGAAACTTTTGACAGTCATAAACAATGGCCAGTATTTATTTTTTGTTTGTATGTATCTTATTTGCACTTTTGTTAAAGTTCTAGCCTCCAATACAACTGTCCTAACTTCTTGCAGCAGCACTGCATTGAGACCTAAATCATAGGATCATAGGAAGTTACTAGGCTATTGGCTCTGAGGCCCTTATAGCCCAGAGTTTAGCCCATGTTTAGACAAGTCAGCACCTAAAGCCCCTGCCCAGCACGGACACCGGTGGAATCCCAGGGGTGTATTTTCTGTTTCCCATCCAGTTATCCCAGTTGCGCTTAAAAAGGAATAATGAGGTACTCTGCTTGACGTGGACAGGGAGTCTATTCCACAGATGTGGGAGTCTCTGGGACACAAATCTGACACTCACAGATGCACACACACACATTGACTGGCGTTTAGTAGCAATGTTGTTATATTATGACATATCACACCACAACACTGACTGTGTCATTGTTGCCACTGTTTCTTGTTCCTTCCCTTGCTGTGCAAATCTCATCTGAATTTTTGAACTGGTTTCCTGTTGAAGGTTCCAGAGTATCTTCATGTGGCAACTCATCAGATGCTTCCCATTCCACTTGTTTCTCTTTAGTTTAGGGACACACTGTTTTATCATACTGTGATATTACCAGAGTTGGATTTTCTACACTAAATCCTTTACTTCACAGGTAATCCATAACTTCAGTTTCTATTTCTCTAACTTCTCAATTAATAATCCTCTTTTCTACTTCCCCCTTTGTTTTCTTATTTTTGTATTGTAAAAGTTTCCATATCCAGATGCCTTTGCCTGCATTTCTCTTCAAATATCTTTGGTACTGTTTTTTTTTTGTATTGATTAGTTTTGCTTTCTCCTTTGCATAAATATTCCACCATATTAAATCTCTTTTTCTTTCCCATATCCATATTACTTCTTCAAGTGTATCCTGCTCCACCTGTTTCTCTTTGTTTTGGGGACTCATTGTTCCATCATGCTGTGACGTAACCTATGTTAGACTTTCTACACTAAATCCTTCACTTTGCAGGTGTTCCATAACTTTAGCTTCTATTTGTTTCACGTATAATTTACTAATCTTCTGTTCTACAATCCCACTTTGTGATCTTATTTTTGTATTGTGAAATTTTCCACATCTGGGTTCCTTTATCTGTTTTTCTCTTCAAATATCTTTTGAGCTGCTTTTTTGTATTGATTAAATTGTTTTTTTCCTTTACATACATATTACACCATATTAGGTCTCTTTCTTTTCCATGGACATGTTTCTTTTTTATGCCTTTCAAAAATGCCTAGGTTTTGTTTATATTTCTGTAATTCCCCATAGGTTTCTTTTTCCAAATGACTTCAGATTTCTTGGTCTGTATAATATTGTCATGAATCTGTTGTATTAATAAACACAAGTTTAGATTTGGAGCTTTCAACAATTTTTGTTGGGCAAGTATTTTTTTTTTAATTTCTCTCTTAATCTTTTTTACTGCCCTTAGACAATCTACAGTGACCTTCTTTGCATGCCTTTGAGGTCTGATTGTAAGGACAGTTAAATAATGACCATGCTGTCCCCAGTCCCCACACAATCTGTAATAGTGACCTTACACACACACACACACACACACACACACACACACACACACACACACACACACACACACACACACACACACACACACACACACACACACACACACACACACACACACACACACACACAGGTTCATAGGTAGGTACTAGGCTATCGGCCCTAGGGCCTATGTAGGCCTAGCCAACAAGGTTCCCTGGCATTCGCCACCCAAGCAAGTTATTTTCCTGTGCCCCTGTCGAGCATGACTAAAGAAGTGATCCCCAGGGTGAATTTCCTAATTCCCATCCAGTCATCAAGAGTTTTCTTGAAGAGTGCTAATGAGGAACTTTGCGTGACATAGAGAGGTAGCTTGTTTCAGAGTATGGGAAGTCTCTGGGACAAGAATCTATCCCTCCAGCATGTTCTATTTATTGTGGTGACAAGTTTAAGATCCCTAGAGCATGTATCCCAGAGGGATTGGGATTTCTTTAGGTGTAGCATGTCCAACAGCCCTGGTTTTGACATAGCGTTGTATGTTAGGCAGAGATCACCTCACAGTAGGCGATATGCTAGAGTAAAGCTGCAGTTTTTTGAGACGGTCAGTGTAGGACAGCTGTTTGAGACCCATACTCCTCTTGGTGAGGTACTTCTATGGCCTTTTTCAGCTGTTGCAGATGTCTTGTGAGGTACATTCCAAAAGGGGCGTTGTACTCAATGGGTCCAATGAGTGCCGAGTAGAGGGGAACAATGACCTCTTTTTTTCCTAGATAAGAACCCTTTTGTAATGAGGTGTGCCTCATAGAAGGATTCCCTGACTACTGTGGTGATGTGATTATCAAAGGAGAGACTACTGTCCATCTGAGTCAGAAAGGTCTCTTATCACACCTTTGGCGTTAAGAGGACTTCCGTCTATGTGATAGTTCATGGGAACAGAGTTTTTACCAAAGGGATGACATTGCACTTTTTGGCATTTAGCTTGAGGCCATGGCTCTGACACCAGGCATCTGTCTCAGTGAGGCCCTTTTGTAGGCTGTCCATGTCATTTGGGGATCTGACTATGGCACTTAGTTTGCAGTCACTGCATCAGCCAGAGGCCCTGTGTGTTAGCCCTTACTTCAGAGAAATAGATACCAAACAGGAGAGGACCCATGACTGAACCCTGTGGTACTCCACTTGTCACTAGTCTGAAGTCCGATTTGGAGTCTGCAACTTTTACAGTGTGGGTTTTGTCAGTGAGACAGTTGGCAGCCCATCTTATGCTGTATAGATTTATACCCAGTTTAGTGAGTTTATCTATAATTCCAGAATAGGGGATGGTGTCGAAAGCCTTGGCGAGGTTAAGATAGACTATGTGAACTGCCTTTCCCTCATCTACGGCTTTGGTGACTGTTTCAAAGAAGTCAATCAGATACAGGAGGCATGATCTGCCTTTCACAAACCCGAACTGGGTGGAGTCCAGGGTTTGGAGGTTACCTATGTCTTTGTTTATGAGTTCCATGATGATGCATTCCATGGCCTTGCAGATCAGGCTCATCAGGCTAATAGGGTGATAGTTCCCAGGGTCCATGGTGGCTCCCCCTTTGTGGAGTGGTATAACTGTTGCTGTGCACCATTTAGTGGGTACAAAGCCTAATGTGAGGCTATGATTGAACATGGTGCTTAGGTGGGGGGGGGGGGCAGTTTGTTCTGAAGTTCGTGTAGAACGCAGCCTGGGATGTTGTCCGGTCCCATGGAAGTTGTGTTCTTGGCTTTGGAAAGTGCAGTTTTTACCAGCAAAGTTGCGATTGCAGGGACTCTGCATTCTTCCATTATAGATATAGGCCCTTTAGGGGGTGAGAGGGGGGTAAAGTTAGTACTGAACCTATCAGCCAAGATGTTGGCGATATCAGTTGGTTCTGTAATTTTAGTGCCATTGTGCTGTAGCTCAGAGCAGACCTGCGTGTTGCCATTGAGATTCTTGACATAGCTATAGAATGCTTTGTGGTTGTCCTTAGAATCAGAGGCAATCTTGTTTTCATAGCTAGCTTTGGAGGATTTTATGAGAGATCTCAGTTTCTTACTGAGGCTGACCAGGGAGCTTCTCCACTCATGGGATTTTACTCTCTTCTGCAACAGTTTCTTCCTTCTGTTGTAGAGTATGTTTATAGTGGAGGGCCACCAGATTGCCTTCCTTTTTTTGGAGGATAGCATTTTGGTTCTGTTAGGAATAGCACAATCCATGCACTCATGTAAGTGCTTATAGAGTGCATTTGTGTAGAATTCTGCAGTCATAGCTGCAGTGCCCATCTGTAAGGATGTTGTGAAGTTTGCCACTTCTGTCTTAAGAATCTTGAAGTTGGCTTTGGAGAAACTTTTTACAGTGGTTTCCTTAATGGGGGGTGGGGTGGGATGTGGATATCTATGGTGATTAGCTTATGGTCGGAGCTGAAAAATGAGGAGTTGACTTCAGTTGTGGCACTCCGGTCATGCATGTTGGTAATGACTAGGTCTAGGATATTGTTGCCCCTGGTGGAGGTGTGAATAAGTTGATCCAGGGCACTGGAGTTTATGAATTCTAGAAAGTGTTGAGCAAAGGAGTTGGTATAGGAGTAGTTTTCCCAGTTAATGGTGGGGTAGTTGAAATCTCCCATTATCAGGGTGTTTGATTGGACCCTAATATTTTCCAGTATATCAAGAGAAGAGGAGTGAGAGTCCTGGGGCATGGTGGGGAATCTGTAGCAAGCTACAATCTGGATTGCAGTTTTGCCCAGAGTTAGTTGCACTTGGATAATTTTGGATGCCTTATGATGGGCAACTAGTCTGGAGATGTGGATATCCTTAATGAACATGGACACACCTCCGCCTTTGGTGTTCCAGTCAAGGTTTGATGGCCGAAAGGTATGGTATGAGTTATAGCCTGGTAATGCAGGGGTGCTCTCTGGAGCCTTGAACCAGGTTTCAGTCACAGCACAGATATCGATGTTCTCCATTTTGAGGAGTTTCTTGAGTGAGTGCATTTTGAGGTTTAGACTTCTAGCATTGAGTAGCATTACCCTCAGTTTTTTTTCCTGTACCTGATATGGTGGTGGTTTTGTCATTTGGACCTTGGCTAAAAAAGGCACTATAGGGGTGGCAAGAGCCTCAGACAGTATCCTGAATCCCAGGGAAGACAGGTGCAGGACATCTCTGGCAAAGCATTGTGGACTGTCGACCATGTCGTCCCAGGCAGACAGACACTGGATCCCCTTAGAATGACACTAGAAACTTAGCCAATTGTTGAAGTCAATCATTTTGTTCTTGTACTGTGGTATCATTCTGGGTGAAGGTGAAGGTAGGATGCTACTGAGGGCTAGGGTCATACCTGTTTGGATTACAAGATCAGAGAGCTCTTCCATGTCTCTTTTCATATAGTCCAGGGAGGTACGTCTCAGGTCATTCACACCAACATGGGCAATGACTGAGTCATATTTGTACTTGTTGTAGAGTGACCTGAGTGCGTGGGTTATGTTGTGGATCCTGGCACCTGACAGGCAGCTTACAGTAACCTTCTCCTTGTCTAGTCTGGTGAGTGGAACATCAGTGTGCCTGACTATAGAGTCACCTATGACTAATGTGTTGGGTATGTTGTTTTGCCTTATGGGCTGTGGTTGAGTGGCAGACTGAGTCTGTGGGTTATGTGTCTTTTGGGTTGTGTTGAGGGTTGGAGGTTGCTTGCGTTTCTGCTTTGGAGGTCTCTGTTGCTTGGGCAAATTATTATTGAGAGCCTCTGTGAATGTTTTTGTGTATTTATGTGTAGGTATTGGTGGTGTAGGTTTAGTGGGACTATGTGATGAGTGTGGTGTGGTGCAAGTGTTTACCTTCTCCTCTTGACTGACAAGTTCAGTATTGGGTTGAGAGAGCTTAGCTTCCAGTTTGGCTAGATAAATGCATCTCTCACAGGTTGTAGTGGTGGGTGGTAGGAAGAGATGGTTGAGAGTGTAAATGAGGCAATTGCTACATTGCCCCAAGGTGCCCATATTCATCAGGTAGACAGCAGAGAACACTGGGAGCTGTCCCTTGGACATGCCTGGGTAAGAGAACACTGGGAGCTGTCCATTGGACATGCCTGCGTAATCACTATTTTCCTCTAGACAAGTAAGGAAAGTAAGTATTAGAACTTGTTTTCCTCTAAACAACTGTGGAAGATAAGTACAAAAAAACTGTTAACTACTAAGTAATGATGAAGGTTGAGTGCTGTAGTACTTTGTAGTTTATTTAGTGCTTACAACAGTTCTGAACCAGTGCTGAGGACGAAAAAGCAGATTCAAGTGCTAAAATTAAGAATCTGCCTAGTTCTAAGGGAAAAACTGAAGAGCAGACTTTATGGTGCCAGGAATAGTTTATCCCTAGCTAAGCAGCGGTGCATGATGCGCAAACCTGCGCAAACATGGTTTTTAACCTAGAAAGTTGAAAGGGATAGAAATTATCCCAAAACAGCCAATAAGGTTAATTTCAGAGCTGGAAACCACTCCTCTTGAGACACATAGGCTGCTCTAATGCTTACCACTCTCACTGATAAGTAGAACAACCTCCCACTACCACAACAAGGCCTGGATCACTCAGAAACACAAACTAAAGTCCTGAAACCAGCAGATCTGGGATCCGGACTACTCTAGTATAGGAAGGGGCAGAAAACAAGCAGTACAGATAGTATTTTTTTTTTCATTTTGTTTAGAAATTAAGCAGCAAAAAGCAATTTAAACAGTAGAAATGCACATAAAAGGCTGTTGCACTTGAGTGGGGTACCTACAGTACTAAATGCAGTGTACATTTTAACTTTTAAGCAAATAAATCAAGTGCACACACAGTAAAATGATTAAACAGTAGAATGCAGCAGAAATGCAAGAGAACCACAGTAAAAACGAGTTTTTAAAGTGCGATTAAGCTAAAACAGTTAAGAGAAAGCCAAAAAAAGTACTTAGATCAGTAAAAAGTCTCTCCTTCTAGTGCTTTAGTAGTCTGCAGGATGCCCAAACACTCTGACTCTCTGTTTCTGACACTGTATGCTTTCCTACAGCTGAATTAGAGGAACATCAGTTCATCAGTGGCATGTCTTTAGGAATGAAGAAGAAATCAATATCAAAGCACCTGGCTGAAAACTATACAGTCAGGGAGGACATGCAGACTCCACATAGATGGAGCCACAGCCAAGAACTCAAACAGACAGAATAGCATTGTGAGATGGCAATATTACTCACTGTGCCACTGTACCAACAATGAGTTGCTTTCCCATATATTCTGCCCATACCCCAAAAGATAATCTGTGCAATGTTAAAGTTTGATTGTGATGAAGAGTGAAACAATTGTGGTTAAGTTGTTAATCTTGTATACACTACACACCCATCTGATAAACACACACGTACAAACCTAAGCCATAACAGTAATCATTTTACACTAATTTTGGCAAACACAGCACTTTGTATAACCCTGCTCCTGCCATGGCAGATAGTGATGGTTTCTCAGTTATCAAACAGCATATGTTGCATCGTAGCCTTAAGCATCTCTGCAATGACCTCTTACATTTTAACTTTCAGTATTTTTCATTTACCTTGGAACGAGTAGTAGAAAAATCCTGATCAAAAAATAACCATTCAGTCCTGCTTCTCACATTTTCTCTTCCCTCTTTCACTGGGGAATCAATCAAACAAATCAAACACTGCTATTAGCAACCAGGAGCATCCTCCAGGTACACAGGCAGGGACAGAGAGTTCTCAGCAGTGTCAGTGAATAAATCATAGCTCTGTGCAGAACTACTATGACACAGTTATGTCTCCCAAACTGACCTGAGTAGCTCTCACTTGTTCCTGATTTTGTTTCATATTTTTTATACTTTCCCCTCACAAAATGTTTGATTTTCTGGTAAATCTTTATTGATTGCATTGAGTAAAGTCTGTCAATAATTACATTCTTTTATTTATTGATTTATGTATGTATGTCTGCATAAGTTGATAGGTTTTTACTAGGCTAATGATCCATGAGGTTCTTCAGAAGCCTAGCCATGTATTCCCAATAAGCTTTTAGCCCTAATATCTTTACTATGGTTAACCCAGAGTGCCTTGTATTATGATTACGAATAACGCCAGGGCAGGCAGACATTTACATGTTACCCGTGTACATAATTGTTTAACTGGGATAATCCAACTGGACTAAGCAAGATCCATTTTCAGTGGAGGCCTAAGGAGAAAAGTTCCACTAAAGAATAAAGGTTATGATATGATAAAATTAGTATAAAAATCCATTTAAAGAAGATATTGTGGTACTGTAATATAAACCTAGGAATATTTACAACATTCATTAAGAAAACTACTGTGTTAAAATAAAGCAATCTTGTTATATTTACAACCTTCACTGAGGAAGGAAAAATGATATAACTTATAAAGAGTAAAATAACTTGTAGGCATTCACTGATAGCTGGAGAATATTAGAAAGTGCATGATTAAGGATGAGATGAAAGTTTGTTCAGGAAATAGAAATGAAAGAAACAACACTAAAAGGTTGAAAAGAGAGAAACAGCTCAGGCAGTTTAAAGTAAGGTAGCAAGGATTTAAATATTTTTAGAGGGGTCTACTGTAAATGCTCACTTACCATTAGTTTGTGATACACTTCCATGCTGCCACTCACACATGTTGGTAAGTGCCCTAACTCCCCCTATTCTGATCCCTGATTCCTGTGCAGTACCACTACGCTAACTGTCTCTCCCAGAATGCTGACTCTAGCCCTAAAAACAACTCATGACCACTCCCCTATCACTCCTGACCCTAACTCTGTTACCACTTACCAGTTACACGAGGAGACCTTGATGACATCCAAACACTGCAACAGCTGCCTTCCTGAAGTCACATTCAAGTTTGATCAGCTGCTCGGACTGGTGAGTGGATGGGAAATAGCTACTCAAGCCCATGACTGTGAAGTCCTGGGGCTTGAGCAACTACAAGGGTCATTTTTTAGAGTTTATGTAAATTCATTATGGAGAAAGGTACAAAAGTATGAAAGCTGTAGAATGTGAAGGGATTAAACATTAGGATACTGCTCAGAAAATGCATGCTAATACAAAACCTGTTGTTCTGTTAACTTTAAGTGGACTAGAATAATATTTAAAATTATCTCTGATTTTAGGGTTTTGTTCAGTTCTCAACAAAATGTTGAGAACAATGTCAAATGTGCACAAATATGAAAAAAGATGCAGACAGCGACCCTACACCACTGTATTTATTCTTCAACTTCTATGGACAACTTGTCATTTTTTGCTTACTATTTAAGAACACTGTTGAACATGTAAAGCATTGAAACACATTCAGGTAGGTCTATATCACTTTATTGAAGGTTCACTACCACGAACGACTGTTCAAACCAAATACAGCAAGCACTCACTTTAGCGAAAGTTCACTTCAATGAATCATCAACACACTATATATATATATATATATATATATATATATATATATACCAACTCCAAGAGCACACTACAGTAGGGAAAAGGGTAAATTTCTGATGATAACCAAAACCTTAGAATAAAATCATTTAGCTGAAATACTGGAGAACTGGACAAGGTACTTTGTTTCTGGATTATCCAGAAAAATATTTTTAACATCTCTTATCTTTATATCCCCCAACTCATTCAACAATTTTTTATTAATTTTATAACCTGAAAATATAAGCTGTCATGTTCTTTACAGCATCTGTAATAAATAGCTATAACACTGGATTCATCCTAATTTTTCACTGATTGTGTAAATACCTAATATGGTCATTATTTGTTCATTCATTCAGTCTTTCCAACAGAAAACTTTTACTGCACATATGCTGCAAGGTACCCTAAAATTTGACTTTAGATCAGCGAATGTTTAAAAAGTGAATGTAACCTAGGAAAAAAATCGCTGATCTAAAACACATACACACAACACAAGCACACCAAACAAACAGAAATCCATACTCATACACCTAAAATCTGACACCTAACCCTACACTAAACTATACACACACCACTAACTATCCACTTTCCTTAACCCTAAGGTCCGTCACTATCGCACACTCACCTCTCCCGCTCCCTAACCCTAACTCACCTAAACCCGCCCTAACCCTCACGTCAACACAATCGCACACATACCTAACCCGAGCCCTAATCCTAACTCACCTATCCCACCCTAACACTCACATCCACACAATCGCACACTTACCTGAATCCGACCCGTAACTTTCCACCACAGTACTGAAAATACCGAAGCAACAGAAATGGACAACCAAATTCTTTCCCTAGGAAAAAATTTGTGTTTCTGTTGCTTCGATATTTTGAACATTTGCTAAAATAAGGTCGATCAATCAGCGTTCGCTTGTTTAAGCGTTCGCTGATCTAATATAGACCCTAATCAAGAGTCATTTTCTTTTGTGTCTTGAAGTACAGAGGATGAATCTACATACTTTTTTTTTACTATGACCTGTAACATTTTAGTATTGTCTGATGAGTTTAGGGTGAGTATGGGAATTGTAGATGTCAGCTTTGGGAAAAAAAGATATCGGCTCAAATGGATCTTCTAACCTTGCATTTTAAGTGGTAAGTGTGGCAGTAGGATTTTTTAATATGGTAAATGATACTGCTATTTATTTATTTAATTTTATTTTATTTGTTTATATGTACTAACCATGGTAGAACACTGGTGTCATTCAACCATTTACATGTTCAGCCTGGGAGCTTAAAGTAGGAACTACAATCAAGTACAGAATGTAAATTTCGTATTGCAGCATAACGTGTGATAAAAAAGTAAAGAGAATTAGGAGATGTATAGTACAAATTCATTTTAAAACAGGAAATCTAGGAAAGGAGCTGATAAATTGTTATTAGGTGAGTAACTAAGCAGTGAGGTAAAGAGCGAGCATCAGCAGCAAGGAGAGAGAGTGAATAAATTAGTTTTGCCTATGCTTGTTGTATATACTGCTTACGTATTATTTGTTTAAATTGTGTGAGTGTATCCAGACACTGTGTACATGTGTGACTAGGACATGAAATGGGAGGGTGGTAGAATTAGGTAATTGTACCCACTGTGTAACAGGTACAAGAGGTGTCTTTGAAGAGGAAGCATTTCTATTTCTTTCTGAGTACTTCAAATGAGTTTTCTTTAGTAGAGGTTGAAAGCGATTCCCAGACTTGTGATCCCAAGTTGCAAAAGTTGTGGTCTGACCCATGCAGCTTTAATAAGGAGTTTAAAGAGAACTATGGTTGTAATCTGAGATGTGTGGAAATATTTTATTTTATTTATTTTACATTTGTTGACCAGGCTAGTATAACTGGATATATGTCCATTTTCAGTAGAGGTTCGGGGAGAAAAGCTCCAAGCATCAGCAGTGACAAAGAATACAATATATAGTAATAAATGCTTGGCAAAGAAATTGAAGAAAAAAGTAGGGAGCCTAGCAAAAGTTTTATCCTACAAGACACAGACAGTCAAAATTGTTTGGTGGTGGTGAATAAAAACTAAGCTTTGCTCAATCTATGAATCTCTGTGTAGTAACCTGAGCAAAGGTTTAGCCTAGTGGGACTTTTTATAGTGATGCTGCATGTGTTATCTTTTTTTTTTGGGGGGGGGGCGCAATGCTGCTGTTCTGCTGCACTTCATTCCATTTTTAATGCTTGTCCAGTTCCAAATGGTTTGAATCATACCTTTGAACTTGTGAAGTATTTTGCAGAATGCTCAGATTATTCTCCATTATTTTCTGGCAAATTGTTAGTGACTGAAATCACTAAATAATGACAGACATTTGTGTTTCAGACTTCCTAACCCACAGAAAATGCATGCTATTGCAAAAAACTGTTATTCTAGAAATTTTCTAAGTTTATAAGAGCAGTATTTAAAACCTATCCCTTTTGTTAGACCTTTGTCCTCCCATTATTTTTGGCTTTGTCCAGATTTCTTGTGCTAGGAAGTTGAGAGGTATGGTTTGAATGTCTTTTTGGAGTTGTTTTATTCACTTTGCTGAATGTAGAACCATAAGACCATCTGTGCACAGAGTACAATTTGAATGCCTGAGGAGCGTGGAGTTTTTTATAGAAGGAAAGTTGGGCTGCAAGTACAGACCCTTGGGGTACTCCATCAGTGAAAGCACCTCTGTAAGACATTCTGTTACCCTTGGGGTACTCCATCAGTGAAAGCACCTCTGTAAGACATTCTGTTACCCTTGGGGTACTCCATCAGTGAAAGTACCTCTGTAAGACATTCTATTTTTTTATTGACTAGTTTGTTAAATTAAAAAAGCACGACTAAGAGAAAATCAGAAACACCATACAGCACATGAAACTTACAACTATACACTAGTCTTATCCACAATGGTGACAGTAACTCTGAAAGCTTTATGTTGGAAAAAATGGAAATGCTGCTAAATGTGTGCCCTGGATGTTTTGTTTGTTTGTTGTGTTTCCTTCCATGATGTTTTTAATTCTCAATAGTAGCTGATAAATATTTGTAATCATACTTCTACATGCAGTTTTAGTGCTTGCTTTCCATTCCCTGGTTATTATTGTCTTTGGTGTGCTAGGTAATGGTCTTTCCAAGATGGTAAACATTCTTCAGTGAAAATTTTAGTTCTGTACTAAGCTGTAACCAACAATGCTTTGCCCCCATTCGTTCTCAAAATATGAGATAATATTCAGTCCCAAATTGTTTTTATCTCAGCAGTTGAAATCTGCTTTACAGCCTTCTGCATACATGTTTGCTTTCATACATTAGTCACAGATGAATTCCCTTGGTTTCCTTGCCTGTTTCCACATGTTCCCTCAGTCTTAGTTGGACAATGTAATACCTGCCTGTCTTTTTCATCTTCTTTAAATTGCTGTTGTACTATTCTTCCATTTTATAAGTCTGCTTATATTGTATTACATCTTTGCTTTCAGGCTGTGGCCTGTTTTTGTCAAGGTGCAGGATGGGTATCTTGATTTTTCTTATGGAAAGAAATGTTCTTTATTTTTAGGCTGGCATGCCACAATAGGCATGAGATGGATTGTATGCACCAAAACCTTTTTATTGTTTATTATTTGGGTACTTAATATTTATACTTGGCTATTAGCTGATTTTCTTATGCTTGCCTGTTTTCAAATATTTCTTTTTGTAATTTTAGCCTGCTGTCCTTAGATTCCCCATGTCATGCTAACCACCAGTCAAGCAATTACTAAATGGACTCCTTCATACTCCAAGAGGATTATGTCTCCAGGTTGGGCCTTAAGTTTCATGTTGGTAAAGCTGATTTTGCAGCTGCTTCTGCAGATATGAAATACTTCTCTAGAAAGCCTCTGAGCTTCAGGCCTTGATATATAAAGCACCTTTCCTCGTGTCCCACAAAGTTAGGTTTGCCTTGTGCATTAAGGTAATGGCAGAAGTAGTAACACAGAATTGAGCCCTGTACCTCAAAATAATGACTCAAAAGAAACTACAGTAGTGGATGAAGGCTGGTAAATACACACAACAACAGCAGCATAAGTAAAAGTAGATCCAGGCAAACGCAGTCAGGTGATAAAAGCAAATCCTTTTATTGAACAAAAATGGTAAGTGCTTTCAAGGCAACAGATGCTACTTCAGACCAATAGTAAAAATGAATTTACAAATAACATTTATATACACTTAATTATAAATTTGGTGGAGCAAAGGACAGGATTTCATTTTCAGCTTCATTAAGCCCTAGTCCCCTATCAGCTTTCAGTTCTAAAGTCCAGTCCACTTTCCTGCATTCTGTATAATTTATGATATCCCCTCCCATGCCATTAATATTATACAATTGTAAAAAAACATAAAATGAGAAGTATGATCATTTTCAGCAGCATTCACATTTGTACAAAGCATTCTTTAAGCATTCTGTGTATCTTACCAACATAAAATCTTTTGTATAGCTTACATATAGCAATATACTCCAAATTACTTATTTTGCAGTCAGCATAAAATTTAAATTGATACACATAATTAGTGATGGGATGAACATAGCTAGATTATACTGAAAGTGCTTACAATGTTTTGTACAATAAAAGGATTTGCTTTTATCTCCTGGCCATGTTTGGCTAGATCTACTTTTACTTGTGCTGGTGTCAAAATAAAGATTCCTACAATCCTTAGATTTATGGAAGCAAATGAGGTACAACAGAGAAATTAGGTACAGTATAGGCAGAACTAAAGAATTTAGAACATCAGACCAACTCTTTGTGGGATTTGCTGAAAATAAAAAAGCGTGGTCTGTATTCAAGTAGTCATTTTGATGTGGATATAAAAAAAATAACAAGCACAGGAATCTGTCTAGTTCCAACCTCACCTTCATGAGTGTTGAAGAAAAAATAAAAAATGGAGAAACTAGTGGACTTCAAACTTTATTGATGAGCTCAGTCATAATAATTTCCAAAAATCATGAAACCCAGTTACTGTTCCGAAGCAACAAGCCTTTATTCTTTACAGACTGACAAATGAGTCTCCCCATCTTAACTGATGTTGCATCTAGAATTTGCACTATCTTTCTACATAGAATCATTATTCCTAAACAGTGCTCATTGCCAAAATTCTATATTTTTCCATTCCATATTTTTTCTGTTTATAATCTTTTTTTTCATTTGTTAAAAATCTTATATCATGTAAAACAATTATGTCCGTCACATTTTTTACATCATTCTAGAATCATTATTCTTCTATATATGTTTCTGTACCATTAACATTTACTGAAATAATTCTTAAATTGCTGGTTTCCATATTTCTTAGAGTAAGAGAAATCATCTCCTTATACTATTTATTTTTAAACTATATTATTCATCATCCATTTCCTTTCTTTTTCACTTTTCAGTTTATATTGTTAAATTTCCTTTTTCTATCTTTAACGCTTTTACCAATAGAATTCTTTCTACCTTTTACTACTCTCCAACTTGTGTCTTCCTCACCACTAACTTTAGAATCATTTCTGTCTCATCTTCTCCCTTTTTTCATTACTTTTTCTAAATTATTTTCTGTTGTTGCTTTCATTTCTTCTTCATTTTGTTCTTTATCTTGCATCTTATTTTTTTTTATTTTTGCTATGTGGTTCATTATCTTTTTCTTTACAATTCATCCATAAATGTCCATTTTTTTTTAATTTATAACGTTCAGGTTTACATTTCTTTACATCATGCCCAGTTTTCCCACATATGTAGCACTTCTTTTTATCATGATTATTTACCAAGTGCCCTTCACTACCACAACTCCCCAATATTTTACCACACTTGTGTTACCTTCAGCAGCTATAATGCTTATGATATGTATATTATTTTTCATATTCCATTTTCAAAACAACATTACAATCCCATCCCCTAATCCATAATCCCTTATGAAAAACTTTAGAAATGTCCATCACTTCTAAAAAAAAAAAATACTTTTTAAAGACTTTTTAAAAGTCTCTCTTTCAACTTGCATTCAAAATTGTATGTGTAGTTTTTTTTCCTTGAAAAAAAAAATGTTTTAACTACACATTCATTCCATGGATTGTCATTCTGTCTTTATTATACTCACATAAAACATTTTCATACTTTATGCAGTCTCAAAAATAATGTCACAGAATGTCCATTTATCAAAATAAAGGCTCTTAACTCATGTGTCGATACCCAAAGGAAGTATAACTGTGTCCCATACCTCATATCTGTCCATCTCAGTGTCCTTTTTACCTTGGACCCTCACAACAAACCTTCTTTTAGTATTATCTTCTTTGTTTCTTCTTTCTTTTCTCCCATCTCTATAGCCACTGTCTCTGCATATGTTTTTTTTTTTTTTGGTGACCCTTCCTTTTCTAAGATACATTGCACGGTTGTAACATTGTAGCAATACATTCTTCTTTTTCAGTACTGTCCGTCGGCTTGAATAACTCCTTCTGAAATATGATTTCTTATCCTCCAAACTAGTATTTACTTCAGTTTTAGAGCTGGTGTTCACCTCCACTCCAACAGATGTTGCTCCATCTTATACATTGTCCTCCCAGTTGCCAATGCACCAAGAACAAGTCATGTGCATGTACTCGCACACACAGCCTATTGTGAGTAATGCCTATTGAGTGAGAGAAGTTCCCTGAAGCCCTTGCCAAATTTCCCCTAGTAGTATTGTGATGGCTCCCTACTACACACCAGCAATCAAGGATACTCAATCCTTACCACTGACTCCAGTGTGGGATGGTCACTAAGAGCAAATATGGATTTACACAGTATTTTCAGATGCAGCTTCCTGCACCAGGCACAATTCCTTGTATCAGCACACAGAGAGCATGCTTCATACCTGGAGCTGGACTCTTTCTCTCTCCAGTCCCACACAGAACTCCACACTGACCACTTTGGAGCTCTATATCCCTGTTCCCAGTAGCTGATGCACATATTTGCATACTTGAGTTTTACACAAACATACACACCTGGGAAAAGCTGGCACATATTTATAAGCTGTGACCCTTAATGCTCAGACCCTGAGGTAATCACTCTGATGCCAGTCAGCTACCCTAAGGCTCTTACAAATGGTACCCAATTATACTGTGTAAAATTAATACTAATGCAAATGGTAGGGTGTGACTAAAGCAGCAAGGCTTTCAAGACTGGCCATAGTGTCACTAAAACAAGCATAAGTACTCTCAAGATGTTAAAACTGTTCTCTAAAAGACCTGTCACAATGAAAGGTATTCCAATATTTAATGATGAATAAAACAGAAAACAGGATAAGACTGAATACAATAAACAACAGAGTTTACACCACAGAGATAACACAGTTGGATAGTTTCTCACAGATGCAGAAAACAATACTAAACTATTCTCACTAAATGTCCCTGACAGGCTAAAGAATTACTGGTCTCTGACTACTAATAAACCAAGGCAAGCTGACATGTGCTGAGTGTCTTACCACAGCAAAAGCCACATGATATTGTCTTTGTGTGAATGGGTTAATATGTAGCCTGTCAGAAATCTTTCATGTCAGGTTACAAAGTACTGCTGTGAGAGTTCCAAGAAACCAGATGCTGGTTAGAGGATGACATCACCTCTGGTAACTTAACTCTGGTACAATACACACACACACACACACACACACAGAGCTTTGTTAACATCTGTGGCAGCATCTGAAAGCTATAACACAATTTCAAACTTTCCACCCTTCCAGGATTCTCTGATAAACATACATATTTGATCAATTACAACAATACAACCTAATATACATGCATACATTGTTTCTGTCCAACAGGACCTACTGTTGATGCATTTTTAACACAAGTAACTTTACAAATATATTTTTAACTTAAACATCTGTACAAGTCAATGTGATAGTCAAATAGCATAAAATTCTTTACAAAACTCTAGCTAGCTATGCTGGCATATGTGCTGCCCTACTCTCTCTGGCACATATGGCACTACCTTATAACATCACAAGTATAAATACCGTCTCTGGTCTCCCTTGAAAGGAGGCCACCAGCCTAATGGTATTAACTCATTCAACAAAGGATAAAAAAAATACTCAGAAGAAACTCTTTAGGTAAGAGTTGTCTAACGAGTACTTGACAGACTTCATTGGGGAAATCATTGATCTAGTAACTTAAAACTTTGACAGTAGTTCATAAAAATATTTGCTGTCACCAAGTTCATAGAAAAACAAACAATCATCCAAAGGCAGGCATCCAGTCTGGTGGACCCCTGCCATAAATAAACTGTACAACAGAAGGAGGAAGCTACTACATGATAAAGCAAAAAGGCATCTCTGATCAGTTCATAAAATCCTCCAAGGCCGGACACCAAAGACAATCATAAGGCTTTTTCAGTTATGTTAGAAACCTGGGATGGAACTCCCAGACTTGTTCTGAGTTGATTTGGCAGACAGGTTCAGTGCAAACTTCTCCCCCCCCAAAGAGCAAGTATCTATCCAGAGGGCTGCCTCCCAAACATCTTAGATGCTCAAGGCTGCCCTCTCCAAAGCAAAAACACTGCTTCCATGGGAGCAGATGGCATCTACATGAACTACAAGAGGAACTAATCCTCAAATAAAACAGCTATACAATCTCAGCCTCACTACAGGATATGTGCCCACAGAATGGCATGCAGCAACAGTGGTCTCACTCCACAAAGGTGGAAACTATCGCCCCATAAGCCTGACTAGCTTAGTCTGCAAGGCTATGGAGAGTATCATCATGGAGCTCATAAACAAAGACATTGGGGACCTACAGACACTAGATCCAGTTCGGCTTTGTCAAGGGCAGATCCTGCCTTTTGAACCTGGTTGACTTCTTTGAAACAGTCACCAAAGCCATAGATGAAGGGAAGGTAGTCCACACAGCCTATCTGGACCTTGCAAAGGCATTTGACACAATACCCCACTCGGGCATCATAAATAAGCTATCCAGTTTAAATATAAACCCCTATGTCACAAGATGGGTCCCAAACTGGCTCAAAGACAGAACCCACAGAGTGAGAGTTGCTGGAGCCATGTCCGGTCACAAGTGGTGTCTTCTGTCCTGGGACCACTCCTGTTCGGTATATACTTTTCCGGTACAGGCAAGGACTATGGCTCACCAAGTCATAATCAACTCTCCAGCTGACATGGACATCCTTCAAAAAGGTCTCACAGAGACAGATAACTGGTGCCAGCGCCATGGTTTAAAGCTAAATGCCAAAAATGTATAGTCATTCCCTTTGGCAAAAACAATGTGCCCACAAATTACCACATAAACCCATTAAGTACAGAGAAAGTTATTAGGGACCTGGGGACCCAAGTTGATAGCAATCTCTCCTTTGAAAACCACATTGCCAAAGTGGTTAGAAAGACCTTCTACATAGCCCACCTCATCACGAAGGGTTTCACATCTAGATCAAGAGAGGTAATCATGCCCCTTTATTCATCCCTCATTAGGCCCATCATAGAATACAATGCCTTTGGGATGTACCTTACCCAACACCTGCAGCAATTAGAAAGACCCCAAAAGTATCTCACCAAGAGGATCAAGGGTCTCAAACTGATGCATATGCTGCCTCGGTTAAAAACTCCAGCTCTACTCAGTTGCATACCGCCTACTTTGAGGCGATCTATGCCTGACATACAAAGCTATGTCAAATCCAGAATTAATGGACATGCTCCACCTCAGTAAATCTAAATGAGAGCCACATGCACTTGAACCTCAGCACAGAAACATATAGAACTTGCTGGAGGGACAGGTTCATAACCCAGAGGCTCCTTCACTCTGGAATAGAATTCCAGTTCATGTGAGGCAGAGCATCTCACTGAATCTCTTCAAGAAGAATCTCGATAAGTGGATGGGTCACTATTAGACAGAGGCACAGTAAACTAAACCTTAAAAGGGCACAGATACAGAATCGGGCTAGGCTTATAATTGCCCCAGGGCAGATAGCCTAGTATGAACCTATGAACCTATATGAATTCTATATCATTGCTCATTAAAGAACTACATTTCAGACTTGTCCTACTCACAACTCATGAATAGATAAAACAGACAACCAGTGATTTTAGGCAGTGAGAAAAACCAAACTCACACAGTTTTCTTTTGCTTTTTATTATTCATTTTTGATGACGGTATGTTTTCCCATAATAGGAGTTCTTTCACATTCATTCATCCTTGTGTGAGAGCCAGTCATGTGAGGCTATCATTCAGGCAGTCTTAAAACACCCTTCCCAATGAGACCCTTGATGTCTGTGGTTGTCCTACAGTGCCAGATCTTGAATATTCTCACTTTTCACATGCAAGTAACTAAACTGCACACACTGCATGGTAAGCATATGTCATCACCCTTATTTGCTGCTTTATTGTGATGTGAGTTCTTGTCCAGACATCTGTAGTACAATGACATTGGCTTCTCATTGTCTACCTCTTTGGCATGCTCCTCTGGAGCATGGGTTACTAGTAGATCCCCAATCATCTGGTGGCAGTCAAGATTTTAGCACTCTGATCCACAGATGTTTCTGGTTAATACAGATTGCATGAAGCACTCGAAGCAACCTGCTGTAGTAGAACTGCTAATACTCCTGCTCACACAAGTGGCTTCAACTGCAGATAAAGAATGTTTTGAATCCACCATGCTTTATAATGTGAGAAAGACCCAGAGTTATCAATTACTGACTAAATGTCCTTTCCAAATTAAAATTCACAATATGGATTTTCTATTCTTTGTTGAAGATCCTTATGAATTCTGAAAGATTCTACTAAAGCACTTTCATTTGTAAAGGAATATTTATTTTTGGAATGTGATATTTTAAAGGTTTTAAGTAATGTTTTCTCTGTCTTAAATGTTCTACTAAATAAAAATATTTAATGATATGAATTGTTATTTTATGAAATATGTAATTTTGATTTTAAGTTTTGAACTTTGAAAAATACAATTTACAGTTGTTACTTTTATTTGTGTAATATCTGTAGAA
This sequence comes from Protopterus annectens, assembly GCF_019279795.1. Classification (NCBI taxonomy): domain Eukaryota; kingdom Metazoa; phylum Chordata; order Ceratodontiformes; family Protopteridae; genus Protopterus; species Protopterus annectens. The sequence goes on along the minus strand of NC_056745.1, from coordinate 1,114,542,200 downwards.
CCAAAAAAATATTAATTGCTTGAGGTTCTAAATCCTTCTACCAAAGTATTACATAGCCAGACTAACCAACTTTGGTTTAGGGTTTTCTGGGATTGCTTAGCTGAGCTAAGGTGATTCATAATCTGAAACTGCTAATGACTATTAGTGTTGTTTTGTCACCCTGCTTGGTTTTTTGGTTTGGCTGCCAGCTGGGGTTCTTTCTGTGTGGAGTCTGTTCATAAGTGATTTCACTGCATGTTTCACCACCCTTAAACACGTATTGTGGGTAAAGTGGCAATCCTTCTTACTGTCCATAACTGTGTATGTGCCCAGTCTGAAAGTACGTTTCTTGCAATGGACTACCATCCCATCCAGCAATAGTTTCTCTTCCGTGTACACATGTGCTACATTCCCTTGACCCTGGATTAGTTAACACTCCAAAATGGAGAGTACCTAGCAGCCAAGCACTAGTAGTCAGCAGAAGCTTTTTGATTGTTTCCTTCACAATGTGTGTTAGATCATTTCTTTACAGCACAACAGTGCATAAGCCTTCAGAAATGTAAAGAAACGTGTAAAGAAAGTGTGATGTAGAAAGATAGAGTAATACTTAGCTGAAGGAACTGTACATCTCTAAATCATTCACAGTAGCAGCCACAATAAAAACAATTACTGGTGTTACTGATATGGCAGGTTTCAAAACTGCAATACACTATAAAAACTGTCAGTATCTCTCTATCTTTTCTATTTTGCACTAAACACTTGATAACTAGAGAAAAGCCTTAATATCTATTGTTATTTTGCATGTTTTAGGGGCTCTAAATAAAATGCTCTCGTGCCTTCTGTACCTTAAGTATGCTGACATTTGTTCAATTCCTTCTGTTTTTCAGGTTGCAACCTTCAGAAAAGAACTGTGCTCAGCCTCTTTGATTTGCATTGATGGGAATGTTCCTGTTTCTACCATCGACTTTGTCTGTAGACTAGCATGGGAGCACGGTGTATCAGGTATTTGAAATGGATGTAACATTCAATCTAACAAGTAGATTCCTCTACATATGACTGTTTACCTTTCCAGTGTATTCTCTCTTTCTGTCTCAGCAGAAAATCTTGACACATTGATTAGCTGCTATCTGGAGAAAAACAAAAATACTTGTTAACATTACAGAAATGTGAATATTAAAGGAGAAATATGGAAGATGTAGTTAAATAGGTAACTGAAATCATCTAAAGGTCTTTCTTCCTCCTGCAGAGCCCAAAGGATCTTTTGCTAATGAAAAGGTATATATTGCATCTTTTCCCATTTTTGAAAGTAAAAAGAAAAATCTAGCAAAGCTAGAATTTCCACTGTGTGATACCTTAAACCTCTTGAATCAGAGGCAACATGGGATATATGTAAATTACCCTTTAAGTATTTCAGGTGTTTCAGCTAAACGACAATTCTGAATGTCCATGACTTTTTTCTTTTACTTTTAAGTATTTTTATGGACAATTTCAGGCCAATAAAACCAAACCCCTCTAGCTGTGGACATGCATGTTTCTGCCTTCTTATGACATCATCAGCACCGCATAAGAGTTATGTTTGACTTTTGGAAATGTGTTTCCAAAAGTCAAACATTCCTCTTATGCTGTGCTGATGATGTCATAAGAAGGCAGAAACATGCCTGTCCGCAGCTAGAGGGGTTTGCCTTTATTGGCCTGAAATTGTCCGTAAAAAGTATTAATAGTAAAAGAAAAAAGTCATGGACATTCAGATTTGCCATTTAGCTGAAACACCTGATATCCTTAAAGGGTAATTTACATATATCCCATGTTGCCTCTGATTCGAGACGTTTAAGGTACCAGGCAGTGGAAATTCTAGCTTTGCTAGATTTTTCTTTTTGTGTTTTTAACCAATTGGTTTTCCTGTGTGACCTTTTTAAATGTTGTTTTAGTTTCATTTTTGAAAGTAAGGTATACCACTGTTAGGTCTTTTATTTGCTTTTAAAATTTCTAATGCTTTAAAAGAAACAAACCACAGTGAAGAATTACAATCATTGTCCTCCCAGTTTATAATTCAGGAAGTTAATATTGGAATAAGTAACTCCATTCTCTTGATGAGCCAATAGAGACTTCAGAAATGGCACTTACTAAAGCAGATTTCTAATTAACTACATCAGACAAGAGAACGGTGGCTGCTTTGGTAGGTTGGTGCAATCAGAATGAGAATTGCTCTGTCCTTCCTTAACACGAACAGGACTTTTTGAATAATGAAAAAGTAAAAAGGCACATCTCAGTTCTTGAATCTGTAGGGAAAGGAATGTGCCCAATTTCCATAAGATCTCTTGAGACTAAGAGAACAACATATTGACAGCAGATACTTGAAGAGTTGGCAGATGCATTCATGCTTGTTAAATGAGATATGTCCATCCACCAGCCTGAAAAACTATAAAATTCAGCTGACATTCATGAAACATGGACATTTACCTTTGGAGGAAGCTTGCCTGTAGAGTTTGTCATCCATGAAAGTAAACAGCAGACAGTGGAAAACTGTGCTAAATTTCCTAGCCCTATATTTGGAGAACTTTCTCACATAACTAGCAAGATTTTATCAATATGGTTGTTGATGTAGCCTATCACTGTTGCACTGTCTGTAATGATCTGTAGTGCTCCTGGGGGGGAGCTGTCTTTTAAAGTTACCAGTGCTCTTGAGTTTAGATCTTTTAAAAGGAAGCCACAAACTTTGAACTGCAAGAATTCTGACATATACCCCTAAATCATAATCTAAATAAATTTATTTTAAGTCTTGTGTCACAATTGAGGGTAATAGAAAAATTCCCTTCTATAGATTGAGGGGGATTCTTTCCCCAGTGAAATTCTGTTTTCACTGATTTGAAATAGTCAGAATAGTCATCATTGTGGCCAATTAGTGTCTGGTCTAGTGCCAGATATTAGGAGTCCACTGTGGTCATTTCATCTGTAAACTGACATTGGGAATCACACAGACACAAAAAACAAACATGTACCCAGAGCCTTAGATAATACTCTTTTGTAATTTTATGGAGACAAGAAATACTCTGTATCAGTTTTGAATCTTCAACTGTTTTGTATTAAAAGCTGTTATTTGAATGTGAGTGAGCTCTCAGAGCACATCATCTGACTATTAGAGCTGGAGTCTTGGAGGATTTCTCGTAAACTGTGATGCCCAAGCATTGGAAGAGTAGGTTTTATTGTACTGAAATACTGAAAGTGGTGTTTCTAGTATCTTATTAGTATTATCCAGGCAGGGGAAAAAGTGCATGTATTGTTATCTCATGAGACCAAAAAAAAATGCAGCTAAACATTTAATAAATACTATTAGGATTGTGGACAAACCAAGCAAGAGAGTGGCAAACTAAAAGTAGGAATAAACAACTTGGAGTGTCAGATATGTTCCATTGAAAGGCCTTCTAAGAAATGTCTAGAAATTTAGCAGAGAATTAAGGCTATGAGCTGCTAATAAGCTCCATCCTGTAGTCTTGGATTTGACTACCCTGGTCTTTATTTGCCTACTAATTGTGATTCTGAGGAAATCAGTTAATGCTCACTCCTCAGAATAGTCATTTGTACCTAGTGGGTTTAACTGGTTAAACAATAAATATTCAAAGATATACATCTTATATATTCAGGGTTGCCATGCTACAGTTCTTTCCTAGGAAAAGCAAAACTGTCATTATCACCATCATTTTAAAATTCTCTCTGATAACAAACTGGATTAGGTTGGACAAATCTAGTACTGTTGCCAATGTGCTGTCTTTTTTTGATATTAGAAAAAGTTTGGGACAGAAGTCTTTGCCTTTTTGGCATTTTGGAACCCATTACATTTATTTTGTGCAACCGTTTCATCAGCACTAAAAACATACTGAATAAGGTTATGAGGTGCTTGGAGTAAGGTTTGTGTCGGAATTCTGTAGAATCGTCTTACAAGCTTGTCTTCAGGACTCGATGTCTGAGGTAATAATCTGTCAGACTTCTAAAAGATAAGACATTGCCTCCCAAAGAGAGTGAGGAAAGGATAGAGATTATGTTCATACATCTGTCACCAGGACCTTTTCTGATGTTAGTTTACCTTGCTTCTTGTAGCTTAGCCTCACAGCTAGTTTGCCATACAATTTGCTGGTAGAATCTGGAACATTCAGTAATTTGTCTTTCACACCCCTCTGGATTTTTTTTTTTTGTTAATTCTCTCAGCCAGTGCCTGTTCACCATTCTCCTCCTCCCATCATACAATTCTTCAGTGTTCACAGGCCACTGCTCTCCCTAGCAACATGTTGGACAGGATCTCTCCAGTATCCATCAGAGATCAGGTACTGATATCCATACTACTTAGTGACTGGTTTCACTGGTAAGGGCTGACTGTGGAAGAAGCTGTGATATAGTCAGCCATAAGAGTGCATGATTTGTCTCTGACCATATATGGTCCCATTTTGGTAGTCTGATAGATAACAGTCCCACAGTGCTTCTCCCTGATGCTAGTGTATAGGTTTCTTCACATGCTACAGTGTATGCATGGCTTCGTCGTCATGCACAAGCTTACCCACAATCCCACAGTGCTTCTCCCTGATGCTAGTGTATAGGTTTCTTCACATGCTACAGTGTATGCATAGCTTCGTCGTCATGCACAAGCTTACCCACGCACATTTTACTAGCATGTGTGGCAGACCATTATTTCTACTGCCATTTGTAGAAGTTGTGCATTAGCCTGTGTAACAAGTATACAGTTTCTTAGACAAGATGGTCCCTACCTCTGAACCTCTTGGCACAATAATTATGGGCAATGCCGATAATAGTGGTGGTGTTGGGGGGGGGGGGGGTAAGGGCCTAAAATCAGGGAAAGATTTTAAATATTGCTCTTATAAATTTAGAAAGCTTCTAAGCTAACATGTTTCATATTAGCATTCGATTTCTGAAGCTTATGACATCTGAAACAAAAATGTCTGTTATTTAGTCACTTTAATCCTCTACAATTTGATAAAAAACACAAATTTTATGAGGTACAGACCAAAAATATGAGGCAGGAAATTTTGAACATTCTACAAAATTCTAGACTGTTGCGTGATATAGAACAGTGTATTTGTTGGTGCACAGTTCAGAAATATTGGCTTGCTGACTATTTCCTTTGAAAAAAACAAGTAGCTGTATGTGTGAATTTAGAAGTCATTTGATATGAAGTGCACACCCTGTCTTTGAATCCTATCAAGAACTTAGATGGCTTAAGGAAAGGATTGCAATATTTGGCTAAAATAAGAGTAATGTTATTAGATTAGAGAAACAGCATACTAAATTCTGAAATGGATCTTGTCTCATGCTAGATCATATTATAAGGAAGTTTATTGCATTTTGTTATTACACATGTTGGAGAACAAATATCTATGTAATTTTTGAAGATCTTTGAATGTTGTTGTTATTGTTTGTCTTTTGGCTTTTCCCGGTAAGGGGTCATCACAGCGGAACTCCGGTCCGCTAATGATTGGCAGTAGATTTTTACGAAATGTTGAGGTGCCAGCTCAACGCCCAACCTTCAACGAAGGCACGCCCATTTAAGCACGCTTGTCTTTCAAACGCTACCCAACCACGGGGAGGACATGCAGACTCCACACAGAAGGCACTCCCAAGCCCAGCCGAGAATCGAACGGGAGAACCTCTTGCTGTGAGGTAACAACGCTATCGCCGTAGCACTGCGGCATCTTAAATAATATCTACATTTTCCATCTCATCGGGGCTGTTTTATTCTTTCCTGTTTTCTTCTGACCTTTTTCTTTGTACTTCTGAGACTGAAATGATATTCTACTATAAAAAAATAATTTGGTCATCTCTGCTAAAGCTAAGGAAGCTATTCAGAGGTTTTCATTTTATAAGATGCCCATATTATCATTTTGGTTTGGAAGACTTAGATTTGGTCTACTAACTTGGAAAACAACTAATTGTAATGGGAATCTGCCCATTTCCTTTGTTTATGTTTTGGTATGGCTTAAATAAAACAAATATTATGCAATAAGAGTTCATAGGAAAAGAGGGCAAATAAGTTTTAGTCTTAATTATTGATAACAAATTAAGTGCGGTCTTTAAATTGAGTCTTTTTGGTATCCTTTTAGTACTCCTGCCTGCCAAATCCATCAGCCCTCCTGCACTGAACTAGGATCATTTTTCCTGCTGGGGGATTGCTGGCTGAAGAAGGCATCCTTTTGGCAGCCATTAGAGTTTGTCTATTATTTGACCCTAAGACCCTTGTTAGCTGCAGACATGCTCTCAGGTGTCGGGGTATGCAAGGCTTTGTCCTGAGGGCATGTACAGTTCCACATACACCCCACGTATCTGGCCTGGATGGCAACAAGTACACATCCTGACTATTATTGCATGCAAGACACCTTTCCCTCCCAATAGGGTGTCCTCAGTGTAGTGAAATGGACCAGTCATTAAGACATACCTTTCTGCAGATAGCAGAATAAATCTGGACAAAGCCAAAAATAATGGGACTAGCGGACCCAAAACCATGGACAAATATTGAATATTATGTTCACATGCAATTTCTGAAAGGTAATAATTCTGAAACTCAATTGTATATCAGTATTTAGTGATTTCAGTTCTTAATGATATGTTAGAAAACTATTTATTTTATAAGTAACAAGGCAAAAGTCTGGAAGTGCTGTGAAAATATAGACAGTTGAGAGGTATGCATTAAAATACTAAAAGACTTCAATGTAACATGAAGAATTTCCATAAAAAAAGGAGACTGCTGTAAATGAAAAATGAGCATACTTGAAGAGAACAAAAGAAAATTACTTGGACCCTAAAATATTGTGTACCTTTAGCTAATCAGAGAAAAATGACAAGAAGAAAATAAACCTTAATAATAAAGTTAATAGATGAAAAAGGGAAGTACGAACACTTAGGTAGATAAATATGTTTTAAATCTAGACAAGTAATACCTGGATGCAATATGAAACTTCTTGGGAAGAATGTTTAAAATCTTAAGTAAATGGGTAAAACTGGATTCTAAGCAAGCAACAGTATTTATTTTAAAAACAAGACTGAAATCATTCAAAATGAGGAAGATGCCAGTAAGACATTTACATCCTGAATTATATGTTATGATCTTTATTAGAGCTCATTAATTTTTATCAGTTTCTAACTTCCAAAATCTACCTTCTATGAAATTGGCTCAAATGGTGCCCAGAATGAAAGACAGAACATTTGATTATGTAATGTTTGCTAAGATATTTAATCAAAATTAAGTACAATACATTAATTATTTCACTCAGTTTTGTCCCTGAAAAAAAAAAAAAAAGATCCTGGCAACAAATTTGTTGTAGGATAGTAGATTGTTAAGGCTCAAACAGACATTTGAAGAATGATTCAATTATAAATTATCTCAAAAAGCCAAATGCAGTGCTGCTATCAGTTGAGGCAGGAGACTCACGTAAACATAAAAGAGAGCAATCCAAATCCAAGTGTGTGACCCTCCAGTGGCAATGAAACGAAAAGCAGAGATTCAAAGGAACTTCAAATAAGATGCATTCATAAAAAATAATAAAGTTTATTCCAATGAGTAAGGCTTCTTCAGACTCTTAAAACAATGAATAAAACTGTTTGAATCATTTTTAAACCATCCTTAAGCTTCCTATTGGACATTACAAATTGATATGTCACATGTTATCTTGTCTTAAAGGAACAGATACTCAAAAAAGTTAACATAGTTAAATGCAACAATATTTAGAAGGAATACTTCCAAATATACAATTAATGATCAGAATGTCCATGCAAATAAGTAAAAAATATGCATATACCCTGATACATTCTAAAAAATAAAAGGAGCATTGTGCTTGGTCATATATCATTCTACAATCATTAAAAAACGCAACGCAACTTTGCATATATCAGGTTAAAAAACTAATATAGCGAGAACTCTGTACTAAAAATGTAAGCGTACCTTTACCACAAAACAACATAGCGAATGTAATGTATTTCGCGATGTGCCTCATCAAGGAGTCAGATTATGCCCTAGAAGCATATATTGATCACAAAGTGTCACTATTTAAAACAATGAAACGTGTACATATTAATGAGTACACTTATTAAAGTGTTCGCTGAACATGGCAGAGATGGCATTAACTAATACAAAATAAAAAGATAAAAACAGATAAATAGTGGAATGCTAGGCGTAACACATAAAAATTGACACAATAAAGCTTGAAATTAGCACAAAGCACACATATAATAATACCTAAGTATAAAGCTCCATAGATGACACTTTGTGATCAATATATGCTTCTAGGGCATAATCGTGCTTACAAATACTGTCTATTTTAGGCACAGGACAGCACGAATATAGGCTCACCTTTTTTCTTAGAAATTTAAACATTGTTTCTGTTGTTCAGTACTTAGATGCCTAGAACGTGCTCACCGCACGTTGAGTTACCATAGCGCATGAAGTTATGTTGTACTCAATTGCATTCAGAGTTCCTATAGCACACGGCACTTTACAACTTGTAAACAGTTTGTTTTACGTGGAATCTAAGAGGTTCCTATTTGTGGAATTTTTAAGCTTTGCCAACAGCGTTTCACTGATATGATGATGTCTGACTCCTTGATGAGGCACATTGAAATACATTACATTCGCTATGTTGTTTTGTGGTAAAGGTACGCTTACATTTTTAGTACAGAGTTCTCGCTATATTAGTTTTTTAACCTGATATATGCAAAGTTGCATTCGACACACCACTATCTTAGTAGAGATGCTAGATATATAAAACTTGCTGTTTATCTAAGGATTTTAATGTTTTTAACACCATGAGGAGAGAGAATGTTCAGGGTTTTTAATGAATGTAGCAACAGTTTTTAATGATTGTAGAATGATATATGACCAAGCACAATGCTCCTTTTATTTTTAGAATGTATCAGGGTATATGCATATTTTTTACTTATTTGCATGGACATTCTGATCATTAATTGTATATTTGGAAGTATTCCTTCTAAATATTGTTGCATTTAACTATGTTAACTTTTTGAGTATCTGTTCCTTTAAGATAACATGTGACATATCAATTTGTAATGTCCAATAGGAAGCTTAAGGATGGTTTAAAAATGATTCAAACAGTTTTATTCATTGTTTTAAGAGTCTGAAGAAGCCTTTGGAAAAAGCGCCACTCATTGGAATAAACTTTATTATTTTTTATGAATGCATCTTATTTGAAGTTCCTTTGAATCTCTGCTTTTCGTTTCATTGCCACTGGAGGGTCACACAATTATAAATTATGATACGCTAATATGTTTTCAAGTTTTAGAATACTGTCAGTTTCCTGAACAACATATACTATGATTCAGAACAAACTATGACACTCGTGTATCTAGAGTTCAGTTAAAGGATATCGGCTTCCTCCTTTTAACATAAATTAAAGCAGAGTTGCTGTCTGTCTCTTCATGTTGTTTACATCAGCTGTAGACCCACATCTATGCATCTCTCCAATCACTACCCATTCCCTCAGTCCCATACTCCTCCAATCCCCACTTTACCATGTAGCTCTCAACCTGCCCATACCCTCCCTTTAATAGCTTCATCATTAGCTCACCCTCTGGTTTATCACCACCACCGACCATTTTGTTCCTAACATCTAACATTCATGTATCACACTACTCCTTAGCTACCCCTCTTTACTGTTTTAAAAATGAAAATAATTGAGAATTAGGTTTTTATAGAACACAACAATTCATCCATTTACTTTTATTAATCTAATGACTGGTTGGATTTTCATTTTGGAAAATACACACGCCCCATGCCAACCATTGTAAAAAAATGATAATAATTTAGATTTCATTTTTTTGAAGAACATAATAATCCCTTCATGCACTTTTAATAACCTAATAACTGGTAGGATTTTCATTTCTGAAAACACATGCCCCATGCCTGTAAAGTCAATTATAAGCCTGCCAGCTATCATATTCCCATGTGTGTATTTACACTAAGCCTCCATTAGGCCTCTGTCTAGTACACTGATAACACTAGCACATACCCTACCATACCTCACTCTAAATTGTGAAGTATTAATCATTGTTAATTGTTAAATGCTGATTACTAGTAAATCCTAGCTACTCTGTGTACACATAAGCACATGGGTGATATTTTTAACATAAGGAATTATAAGTATCTACTACCCCTAGTTTTTCCACGTTTCTACAAATGATTCCCATTGGCCCCATCCCACAGCCCGTGGACCCCCATAGCCTTCTGTATCCCTGCAACGCAACTCTATCCATTGACCACTCTTCATGTTTTTATTGCCCTATCATGTTCATTTGATTTGCACCTCATTTGTTTAATCCCCTTTTGTCAGCATAGTTTTGTACACACCCCCATTGGTGGATTCTCTGATACCCAGAACCTATCAGTTCCATTTTTGCTTCTTACCACAGACCACTCCTTTCTAACCTTACATTGGCCAGTCCCACTCCCTTCTTAGACCTGTCAGAGCACTCACCTTTTGTTGCTATTCTAATGAATATTTCACCAAATATTTGGTGAAATATTGTTTCAACTGTATATATAAATAAGAGGAAAATCTAAATCTGCGTTAACAGCACTCATCTGTCAAAAAACTATGATCAAATGGAATGATTTAATAAATGCTTCTATTTGTTGTGGGTGGCTTTGGTTGGGCAGTGGTAGAGGGGGAGCACATACATTAGTGTCTAAGAGAGATAATATTAATTGTATAAAGTAGGAATTAAACTGTGTGGTGATAGTCAGTCATATTGTCTGTTTTTGGAGAGGGAGTGGTGGACTTGCCAGGGTGGAGCAGTTCATTTAGTGATGACCAAAAATGTTTTGGGTTGTTTTGATGTTTGTTTTGTAGGCTGGTATAGTATGTTTGCTTGTCCTGTTTGACACAGAGTTTTGCAAGGTTTCTAAGATGTCTAAATTGGTGGAAGACATTTTAAGTTCTATTTTTATACCAGTTTTAGGCTTTATCCCTTTTTATCATGATTTTTTTATTTATTTTGTTAGCCATTGTATAGGGTTGGACTTTACTCTTTTATTACATACTGGTGCTAGATTATTTAAGGTTTGTAATAATATATTACTAAGGTGTTCTACAGCAGTATCTAGTGGCATTGTTATAAATACATTCTAGTTATATTGTTTTAGTGTTCCTTTGAAAATATATTTGCTGAAACTGAATTTTGTATTTGATTATAGCTAATACGTTTATCAAGGATATGGTGAGTTCTAAAGGCTTATGTTGGTATGTTTATGGATTCAGTGGGGGTTGTGGAATTTACGAGTTGCCAGTCTGTATTCAAGTCTACAAGTATTATAGTTTCATGGTTCATGGTTAATTTGTTGGGATATCCAATACAGGATGTTTTCAGCATTATCAGTGTTATTCCCTGGTGGTATATAAATTGCTGTTAAACATATAGTCTTCCAACGTTAAAGGAAATTATGAACATAAGAAAGGAACTTCACTTTATACAGTATCCATTCCTAACAAAAAATAAAATTACCTTGCAAAGTAGAATGTATACTCAGACATCAACTGCAACTTTGGATGGAATAAACTTTCTGCACTTATGAAATGTAAGAAATACCATTAGCAGAAAAGAATAAGTATTTTCTGAAATAAAGTTGAGAACAAATAGTTTCTGAGTTTGTACAGTAGACTGCAGAAATATGAAACGGCATGTGAAATAAATAACAGACTCCAAAATGATTGATAAATCAGAAGTGTATTTGGGTAAGCAACATGCACAGAAGTGTTGGTCAATATTTTAATACAAATTCTAGCTCAGATTATATGCACTGATATTGTTCTGCTTTTTTAACTCATGAATATGCCATCAGATAAGAACACATAGCCTACCTATGTTGATAACATGACTCCTAATGTATAAAATAAAATTATTTTAAATTTGTTACCTACTTCTTGTTATGCCTGTTTTGTTCCAGTGTGGTTTGAGCCAACAGATGTTGACAAAGCTTGCAAGCCCTTCCTTTCTGACAGTTGGAAATCCCTGACATATACATCTCCAAACATTGGAGAACTGAAAGCCATGAATATGTCCCTTGGCCAGAGGGTTCCTTCAGGTATGTATTGTTAAGCATATTTAAATGATTGATTTTTTTATAGCAAAATTGCCTTGAAAACTATTTTTTTCTTATATTTTCCTCCCTGTAGTCTGTTATTTACATCTACAAATTTCTGAAGGTATATAAATCTACTTTGTATACAGTTACACATAATGAATTACATGAATAGATCATATTTAACTTTATGCACGTTAATACTAATAAATCAAACTTTATATCTGAAAAGAATATCTTAAAGCCATACATTATGCAAACAATCCCTGAGGAGTCAGAAAGGGTTACCATAGGGGTTCCAAGATGGCAGCATTCCGTTGAGCACCTTAACAATGCGGCTCCACAAAAACAACAAATATAACTGCCAAAAGCCATGAAAACTAAGGTTCAAAAACTTTCTCTTTGTTAAATAACACATCTGCGACCAAAGCAATGCTTCCAATGAAGAATTGCATTAAATATTCTGAGAAATATTAAATAACCTTCTTCTAAATAAACAGCCAGTATGAATAAGCAATAACAGCCTGATACAGTCAAAAAGAAGGAAGAAAGAGAGCCCGAGCTGACCAAAATGATGAGCGAAACAGAAATAATGGAAGCACAAATGGTTAAAACTAAATACTTAAGTGGATATGCTTGAAAAAGAAACTATAATAAAAAGGCCCAGAACCAGGTTGGGAGGGTGGCCTAATGGTTAAGGTGTTTGTCTTGCAAGCACAAGATACAGGGTTTGAGTCTCACAAAGTATAATTGGCTAGGCTTAAAATGGCTCGTAAGGGCAGTTAGCTTAGTACTAATCTATGAACCTATGAACCACAAAACAAAAGGAAAACCTGAAAAAATTCTCTACAAAATCTAAAGCAGAGCAAGCATCTGACCTAGATGACCTAAAATCTGCATTACAACCACTTCAAATAGCCATTCATAACTTTTCAGACCAACTTTTAGAAGCACATTAAGTCAAATAGCTTCCTGACTAAAAAAAATGGAAGTTTAAGTGTCCAAAAATGAAATAAAAATAGACCAAATACAAAAAGAAAAATGAAGCAAATGCCATGATGATCCATGAGATGCAACAGAAAATCATTGATTTGGAGACAAGGAGTAGGAGGAACAATAAAATAATTGAAGGTATCCCAGAAAAATACAAAAAAAATACAACTAATAGAAACAGTAAAACAAGTCATGAGCTGCCTTTTAGAGAACAATTCAGAAGCTGGTGAGATGGTGATTGAAAGAATGCACCGGGCTCTTCACAAAATGCAAAACTTCAACAAACCAAGACAAATTTATACTAAGTTTCTTAACCATCAATTCTAATGGTAGCAAAGAAAAAGAAAAAACAGTCAATTTCATGGAATGGAAGTAAAATATTGTTTGCGCAGGATTTACCCTTCCAAATAAAACATCAAAGACAACAGCTATCTCCATTCTGTGTTTATTTAATATAAAAAAAAATCAAGTTCCAGATAAGGTATCCAAATACATTAATCTTCCAACATAAGGATGTTAACCACGTGACTGATTTGACCAAAGAAGCAAAAGCACTGTTTATGAAAATCTTCAATGAACTGCCAGATGTTATAACCTGAAAAACCTCAATGGGAAGCACTGGTAAGAAATGGTGCAAAGGGACAGATTTAAAATAAATAAATAAGAAATAAAAGAAGAGATGGGATGTTATGTTCCCTTAAATGAAGGAGGGAACCTAAAAATGGGATGAAACATATGTTATATTAAATATTAAAAGAAACCATTTGCCTACATGGACATTTTGATAAGTAACACTCCAATCTCTTCCTTCTTCTTCGAGATGGACTATTCGAAGCTAAAGAGGTCAAATACATGGTTAAATAACCTGATGGCAAAAACAAAAGTAATGTTTCTTGTTTCAACTGACTTTGGTTAAGATCAGTAACCAGAGTTTCCAAAACAAGAATAGAATCCAGGAGATTGAAAAGAATTATTGGATGAGAAGTGTAAAGTATGAAGCTTGGCAAAAGAGAAAATTTTCCTTGTTCATGAAAACATAACGGTTGTCGGCAAATTGTAGAGTTTTGATCCTGTACAGACTACTACTTCAGACTGGTAAAAGGAACACTAACTTTAAAGGAACAAATTATTCTGCTGGTAAAATCACTCAGATAAAAAAAAAAAAAAATATATATATATATATATATATATATATATATATATATATATATATATATATATATATATATATATATATATAAAATAAAATTTTGGAAAGTAAAACTGTGCATTTCTGTATGAGGTACAAAGCTCCAAATTAATAAAGGAGCTGTAATGTAGCACATTTTGTCACATAAAAGAGAATAACAAGGTAAGAGCTGAATCTTTCATGTTTTCCTATAGTTGGCAAAAATATGTTCTTGCCAAATAAGTGAGAAGCATTAACACAGTATGAGTAATAGTCATATAGAAAACAACAATTGTAATAACTGGAGTACCAATGACTTTTTTCTGAGAAGCAAGTTATACAACTATGTCACAAGGGATTTTTAATATGGCTAAACTAAATATTCCATAACCCTTGTAACTCCAGTAAATTCCATAGGAAGTAATTTTAGACTGTAAATCATTCATCAGAAAAAATGTTATAATGCTTCTCTTACTGTTGCTATTACAAATAATACAAGATACACATGATCTATATTAAGTTATTACTGTAAAAATTCTGTCATTCCCAAACTTAAATTGTTCTGACTGTAAAATGTTAGTTATACTATATGTGCATATTAGAAACTAGTTATAAAATACTGATGGTTAAAAAAAGTAATCTGAAATGTTCTATTTTTATATATTTGGGGGCTCCAATAAATAAAGGAGCCAAATTCTGACATGTAACTGCAAAAGAAGGGAAACATGACAACAGCTCACTTTTTAAAATGGCAAGCATAAGATAACTCATTCTTATGAAGAGGTACTATAGTAATTACATGTAGTATGTTCCTTATGCTGGTTGATAGAAGTAATTCCAAACAAATGCAAACTGTTTTGTGTGAGATTTAAATGTTGAGAAAAAACATTCCTTAGACATGCATCAAACCTTAAAGGTAATACAGCTACCTTGATAGATTATATTTCTTATTCTTAGAGCACTGGAGAACAAGTGATTTGATGCTTGCTTGAATATTGTTAAACCTCTACAAATACCTTTGTTTTATTATGAAAGGCCTCTCAATACAATTACTACTGTTTTATTGCATCTAAAAACAGATTGATATGGTCAGTCTTCCTAGACAACTGTGGTACTCAAATGGTCAGTCTTTGGTGGAACATGAAACAGCAAAGTAGTGAAATCTTGCAAAATGTTTATGGTCTATGATTGTTGTTCCAAGTAGCGATCAAGAATCAGCATTGGTTATATGTTAACCATCTTAAATGAGAAGTATGGGTTGGTATCATTGTAACTACTCTTTCTTGGTGCACTAAATCACATGAAAAATGAAAGTCAAGAAACAGTATGTGGCAAACATTTAACTCAATGAAAACTGAAGAAATGCAAAAGTATGAAAACAGGATAAAATATTAAATAAGGTCAAGCAAAGTTAAGTGCAGTTTAAAATGAAGGTTATGTAATTTGGGCAATTCCTTTAAATAAGGAGTCATGGGCTAGGAAAGGTGAGTCAGGTAGGATATGCTAATTTTAGTGTACCATGTTATTGTAATATAAAGGTTTTGCAAAAATATTAAATAGAAGTATCCTAAAATGTCAAATTCTAACTTGTAAAAAAAGAAATATACCACTTGGTTGTAAACTGTTAATCTCTTCCAGAAATGGTAGTTTTGTGGGTAGGCACAGGGATAGAGTTGGAAGAGTTAAGTGCTACATGAATAGAGAAATACATGCTCATACTATAAAAAATATTAATATGAACATAAGGAGAAGACAACAAAACACATTAAGGGAAAACAGTAAGAAAAAGGAATGTAGATAATTGACTCATGGAATGTAAAAGGAGTACAAGATAAAAAGAAAAGGAAATTATTCATGCACTTAGCCTTTAAATCAGATAGAAACATTATATTTATACAAGAAATACATATGTTAAAGGAAGACTGGGTGAAAGGGAGAAAAATTGGATAAAAACAATAATAGCATCAGGTAATGAAATGAACAGTAAGGGGGTTGCAATTTTAATTAAAAACTCATTCAAAGAAATGATTATACATCATGACTCAGACATAAATGGAAGATGGTGCTATTTTTCAATTAAAAGCTCTTTTCTGCAGAAACCACTTCTTTTCTTGAGCCTGTATAGTCCCTGTGTGAAACAAGATTTTATCATGGAAGTTTATAACATCCTAACTTGATTTCCAAACTACTACTATATAATATTGTTCCATTGTGACTGGAATGCAATAATTGACCCCTTAACAGATAGAACAAGTAAAAGCAAAACTTATAACATCCAGGCATCCATAAAGATAAATTATCTAAAAACAGGTTTTAACTTATTTGATCAGCATTGATACCGGAACAAAAAACCCATCTACAATAAAATTCACATACTATTCCCAATGTTATAAATCATGGTCTAGATTCGACTTCTTTCTGATATCAGAAAAATTCCTAAAGGTAGAAATAAACTATTGTACAGAACCTATTTTTTTTTGGAACACTCAATGATTACACTTAAAATAAGGTGGCCTAGTAATTTAAGCCTGAAAACATGGGATATAAACTGGTCCCTAAATCTGAACTTACTACAGAAAAAGGATATGATACAGGAAAGTAACAACATACTAAATAAACTCAACCATGACCTAACATGGACAGATATTCCCTACGATATTCAATGGGCAGCAAGTAAAGCAAGGATTAGAGGAATTTTGATTAAAAAAGCATCACACTATAAAAAGTATATAAAGAAAAAGAGACAAACCTAAAAGAAAAAATAATCAAAATAGAAGAATCAATCCAAAATAAAACTGGAACTGGAAGAACAGAACTTGCAAAAATATGCATACAGAACAATTCTCTTTCAAAGAAATGAAAACCTTAGCAAGGTACTCAGAATAGGCACAAACTCCATCAAGATTACTGATGAGGATAATAATGTTAACAATAGTGCCCCTACGATAACATAAATTGAATACCAAGGGGACACATATTATACTAGTCAAGAAATTATCAAAATATTTGAAGATTTAGATACTAAACTGTATGGCCCACAAAAGATAAAAATATATGGAATTAGAGAGATATATTTTTCTAAAGAATCTAAACTTTCCTAAGATAAATCAAACACAGAAGGATCTGGTCTGAAAACAACTAAAGCTCCTGGACCTGATGGTTATACTGCTGAGTTTTATAAATCATTTGTACCAAGTAAATCAAAACTTTTACTGAAAATATATAGCTATATAAGTGAATATGGCATTGCAAATCTATATTTAAATAATTCAAAGACAATCTTTTTACCTAAAGGAAAATCTGGTAACAAAAATCAAGGAAACTACAGACCAATTTCTTCCATAAATCTAGACATTACAATTCTAGCTGCATTGCTTGCAAACAGACTGAAAAAAAAAGTATTACCAAACATAAAATCACCTGGACAGTCAAGATTCATGATTGGAAGGCAGTCATGTGATAACACATTAACCTTAGATACAATGATCTTGCTATATAAAAAAATAAAAACCCTATATATGCCCTTACTTTAGATGCATGTAAAACCTTTGACAAAGTAAACCTAAATGTTTTATTTTCTATACTACCCTATTTTGATATACCAGAGGAATTTGCAAATATAATACAAATTTTATATGAGAGCACTTGCACAATTTTTTACATTAATAAAACAATTCCAAATACAATAAAAATTCTAAATGGGACCAGACAAGGATGTCATTTATCTCTGTACCTCTTTAACTTATATATATAGAACCTCTATTTTTACTCATAACACAAAAAACGTACCATCATATTCCAGAAATTTTTAATAAAAAATCGCACTAACAGCCTTTGTTGATGATTTAAACTTGTATTTCGCACTCCCTAACACTGACTTGAGCAGAATCCTAGACTCTGTTAAAAGCTTATCAAACATTTCAAACTACGAGATTATGAAACCTACTAACTTTAAGTAAAAAATGCTAATACATATAGGCTAATAGTATCCCTTAGATATCAATCACCTATTTTGTATTCAAAATACTCAGTTGAAAAGCTCAAAGGAATTACTGAATAGCAAAACTCTTAATTCATCAAAATTAATCCCTTTTAAGTAACTAATGTATACTCAACTAATGATAACTAACAATGCCTACTTTACTTCAGAGATACTCAACAATTTCAACTCTGAAGTTTTACCAAACTGTTCCTGCTGCTACTCACAAATAGGAGACATACTCTATATCTTCTTGAGCTATAAATGTACTTCTAAATTATGGTGTTCACTGCGAGTCGGACAAGAGAAGATAGGATATCAAAACTTCACATTATCATGGGAATTTGCAATTTTGCATATCACCGCTCAAAAATTACCTAAACTTAATCTGCATATTCTAATTGCCCTCTTCTCTTTGATAAAATTGTACATTACTCAGAACTGGTTAGATCAAACCAAATTGTCATGGGAGGGCTTCAGAAGTATGGCAATAAAGTATATATCAGCACATAAACTGATAACGAGTAACCAAAGTAAGAGTTCTATTTTCTAAAATACTAGAGTCTTCTCCTGGATCATATCTTAAAAGAATAGATAGATGAGAAAAGACAAATTAATATGAATGTAAACTGAAAAGGGCATAAGACATGCTCTTTCATCAGTGTGTGTCTAATCTAAACCTCATATGTAGCAGTTATAAATAGTATGTAAACTGTGACACAAATATTTATCAGAAGTTGACTTTTTGTAGCACTTGTTGTGTATAGTGTATAATAGAGTGTTATCTATGTTGTGTATTTTGTTGTAACACTGAGATTTTTCTTGCAACAAGATGTACCTAAATATGATTGTAACTCTTCTACACTGCAACTGAATTGTGGCTTGTAAAATGACTGGAATTGAAATATGCAAACAAAACAAAAGAAGAAGAAAAATAAAAATATTAAAAAAAAAAAAGAAGGGGTTACCATAAGTGTAAGACCTCACACAATGGGCCAACCTATTTGTGGTAACCCTTCCTGATTCAGAGACTGGCCCACTGCAGTGATTTTACATGGTTAGGAGAAACACTGTGGTTGGCTGTCCTGACAAAAATACTGTATTACAATAAGGTATTCCAGAGTAGTCAGTAATGCAAATTACTTATATGCTGTCCCCCAAAAATGCATGCAAGAAGAAATTTACACAGTGATTCAGAGTATCACTATTGGCTGCTTAAATTAAGAAAGCCAAAACGCTGCATTGCCCAAATATAGTCTGTGGGTTAGACCACATTGCAAGTAAGGGTAGGGAAGTTCAGTGGAGAAGTAGTAGTCGTGAGGTGTGTGTATGTGTGTACATGTGTATAGTAGTAGTGTGTGGTATGTGCTTGAGTGACAGAGTCTGCAGAGATATATGAATGGTGTAAGAGGACTGTATGTATGTATGTGTGTGTGTGTGTGTGTGTGTGTGTGTGTGTGTGTGTGTGTGTGTGTGTGTATATATATATATATATATATATATATATATATATATATATATATATATATATATATATATGGATTCACTTCATTTGACCAAAAACTCATTTGACCGAAAAGCATTTGACCGAGACCAAATGACCGAAAACTCATTTGGCCGAAAATAGTAGTGGCAGTGTATATGCCCTTTTCTCCACTGTAGTGCAACCCTGGAGTTAGTATATATAGTTAGGGGGGATATGGGGCACAGCTCCCCACATTGTGAAGTGTGTGTGTGTATGTATATATAATATATATATATATATATATATATATATATATATATATATATATATATATGTATATATATATATATATATATATATATATATATATATATATATGTATATATAAAATAATCATATGACAAGTGCATTTGAATATTGTGTGAGTGAAGGTCTGTGCATGTGTGGGGATGTGTGTGTGTGTGTGTGTGTGTGTGTGTGTGTGTGTGTGTGTGTGTGTATATATATATATATATATATATATATATATATATATATAAAATATTCATATGAATGGACAAGTGCATTTGAATATTGTGTGTGTGTGTGTGTGTGTGTGTGTGTGTGTGTGTGTGTGTGTGTGTGTGTGTGTGTGTGTGTGTGTGTGTGTGTGTGTGTGAGACTGACTGAGGGAGGAGTACTGTGCCAATGTAATGATGGAACACCAGTGGTAATTACAGCCCAAAAGTGTTTAGTACTGGTGGATATTACAGACACTTCAGAGAAAATACTGATTAGCTAATCACTGTTCAACTGCAGCAATGAAAGCAATGATAATGAGGTCTTCCTCATTATGACTAAACTTGTCTCTGGATCATGTTTTATATGACATCATAAACTGTAACTACCCACAGTAGGCAATTTATAAAGCCAGAGCCCTCATCTACATTAAAATTGTTAGGAAATCCTTTTTTTATCTTGAGTAACATTTTTGTCATGTAGAGGTATCAGAATGTACTTTACCTGGACAAATGCATTCAGTTAGCAGCTCACTCATTTCCTAACTACCCACAGGCAGAGAAGCCAGTTTTGGACAGGAGTCCATCCCAGTTCAACACAAGACACACATATTCATTCACTCACACTTAACTATGCATGCCTATAGACAAGTTAGAGGATTGCCGATTCAACTATGGCATGTCTTTAGGATGTGGAAGGAAACTAGATCAGTTGACAAAATGTCACATGGACACACGGAAGGCATGTAGATGCTGCACACAAAATGCTCCAGCCAAGAATGGATTTGGAAAACGATGACCTGTCAGTAGCAAAGCTAATCACTGTTCTACTGCAGCAATGAAATTATTTTTTATTTAATGTTGGACCATATTTTAGTCCTAACTTGACAGGTCTAAAGTGTATAGATCAAGTCAGTAACTAAAACAAATCAAAAGAACATAAATTAATTGCACTTTTGTAGTTCTTTTAAGCCTTTATACACCTTATATCACTACAAAATAAAAAAGCTCAATGTTTATAGTATAAATAGATTACATAATGCTACCAAATGTTTTCATTTCCTTCCATGACTATATACTACTATGATTTTTAGAATACTACTACCATGAATAGTTTTTGTTTGTGTGTGTTTTCTTGAGAATTGCATTACTTTTAGTTTTTACTAAAGTAAACACTACCTTGGTAAATATTTGTTACTGTGTACACATATCTAATGCTTTGTATATTGTTTCCTCTTCTGGAGCTTTCACCTTGGGCCTCCATTGAAAAGAGGTACTTTACCAAGTTGGGCTTTCCTGGCCAGCAAATGCAAGCAGAAAAAAACCCAACAAGAAATCCCAAGAGTGCTAAACAACTAACCAAATAAACTCAAGCACTGAAAAGTTGAGAAATGACATCTTTACTTAGCACTTAAGAGTGAATAATAATAAAAAACTTCATCAGAGTAATTACTGGCAAGGCATAAATTGGAATATCTATGGATATGAAATTAGCTGACAGCATTGACATATCATTTGTAACTGAAATATATATATATATATATATATATATATATATATATATATATACACATATTCATCAGCATTGTGCTTCCATTTTCAGTAGACCACATATACAAACCCATGGGGTTAATTACGTCATATAGCACAAGATGGTTGCACATCTTTTTACAAGGTACTCTTACATTTAGGGTTTAAAATTATTGGATTTTCTTTACACCCCCCCACTACAAATGCACTGCTGCCCCATCACTGCATTGCATCCTAATGCAATACACAAGTGCTGTGCAAGCCAGCATTTTACACTGATAAATGATTATTTTACAGTGTCTTTCAATTAGTGTTATATTTAAAACCTTTGCCAGAAGCAAACCCTTATGTATTCAGTTTATATAATATGACTCCTCCACCTGTTATGATGCAGATCATTTTTTTTGCTTTGAGATTAAATGTGTCTTTTTCTTTCATGCCTATGTCATGTAACAGTGTAGCTCTAAAATAGCCCTTCAAATCACGCAATCCTTAGCCACATCCTTCTATTGGAAGGATCAGCTTATCCCATTTGACCCTTGCCCTTTTCCCCTCCCAGATAAATTCATTCAGCTCTTTATTAGTTATTATGCACAACTTCTCCTCTGGTTGATAAAAATATGCCTGACCTCTATGTAAAACTAAAGGAACTAAAACATTTTCACCATTTGTATCTTGCTATATATATATATATATATATATATATATATATATATATATATCCATAAATATTACCTTTCAATTTCTAAGTCATCATATTATCTTTTATTTAGTCTCTTCTCACATATCCTTAGCACTCATGACAAAATCCTTTTAAATCCATACTCCTAAATACTTCATTATATCATGTCCCCATAATATGGGTATTGCTGGATCATTTCAGGTAGTTATATAGTTTACAGCTATAGATTTTGTTTATCTTCATTAATTTTATATTCTGAAAAGACTTGAAGCAATCTAAAGATGTTCAACAACACTGATATGTCCTTTTCTTGATTTATCATGTACAAAATAATATTGTCTGCAAATAAAGTCAAATTTCTTGATTAGCATATCAATTATATCCTTCAATTTCTGAGTCCTTTATTTTCTTTGCCAATGGCTCTAAATATAAAGCAAATAACAAAAGGGAAAGAGGACACCCCTGCCTGATTCCTTTGTTTAAACTCAACTTGTCAGAGAGGAATCCTCCCACTTTAATTTTTCCCCCAATCCTTCATATATTCCCCTAGTTAACCTTATTATTGTATCAGAGAATGCAAATACGTCCATTTTTCTGCTCATAAAATCACATATTCTCTGTGAAATGCTTACTCTGCTTCAAGACCTGCCAACAGTGGTAGTTTCGTATATTGTGCTTCTCTCTGCATTATCATTGTTCTACTAATGTTGTCAAACATTTGCCTCCCCGCCACAAAACCACATTGGACCATATCTATCAATGTTAGCAACACCTTTGCCATTTATTTAGCTATTATAGACATAAACACTTTGTAATCATGGTTTAAAATTTAAATGTGCCTATGTGAAGTTGGGTCTGATGGGTGTTTACCATCTTTAAATATTACAGTCACCTCACCTTTTTTTCCAGGATGTTGGTACTTCCCCTCCTTTTGAAATATTATTAAACAAAGCCTTCTAGATCTTTATTACTTTCTTCCATCTTAGCTTCCAGACATACCTCTTAGCTGTCCAGATTTTTACCTCATTTTTGGTTCTGTTTCTCATAAAATGTGTGTTTTTTTGGATTTTTTTTGGCAAATCAGGAAGGATTCAGTTCACTAAATAATTATAGGCATTTGAGTTTCAGACTTCATATTCTTCAGAAAATGCATGATAACACAATATCTTTCATTCTAGCAACTGTCTAATTTTATAAGAGCAGTATTTAAAATTTGTTCCTGTTTTTGTGGCTTTGTAACCCCATTTTTAGTCTTTTTCCAATTTTTTTGTGCTAAAAGGTTGAGGGCTATGATTCCAGACATCTACAAGAATGCTGTCTACTCCTGGACACATTTTTTTATTTTATTTTATTTTACATTTGTTAACAGGAGTGTCTGATTAAGCCGAAAATGCCCTTTTTTAGCAGAGGCCTAGGGAGAAAAGCTCCACATAGAAAAATTACAGATACATTTAGATATTTAGACATGATCAGTATACAGACAAATTACAATAGAGATTTTTTACAGTGGTGTGCAGCACATTAACAGTTACAGTGGAGAGAACAAACAAGAAAATATTAATTTAAAAATAAAGGTAATTAATAGATTTATAGTGTACAGCTGAAATTTGGAACACAGGTAGAATACACACATTGTACATTAGCCAGTGTTTGTGAGTAAGAGTGAAAACTAATATCAAGTACTCTAGGTTTAGTATGTGTACCTTATCCACTTTCGCTAGCCTGGGGAGCAGTCATGGCACTGCCAACTTTGCTTGAGATATTGCCTAATGAGGTTTTTAAAGGATGCTTTGGACATTATATTTTGTATGCTAGTGTACAGAGAGTTCCATTTTTTAGCCACTGAACTACTATATAGTGTGTCTCCAAAGCTATTGTAGCTGTTGGTGACTTCTAGTAGTGGTTTGCTTGATGATCTAAGAGACCTTTTGGCTGATTGATGTTGTACTAGGTTTTTGAGGGCAGAACACTTATTGGGGAGGTAATAGATAGACTGACAGAGGCAGAGCTGATTGTATGTTAGGAGGTTGGGCATTTCAAGCCAGTGGAGCTGTCTCAAAGGAGTACAGTGATGAGTTCTATATATGAGCAATTTGCAGCAAAGCGGGCAATTCTGTAATAGCAGGCTTTCATTTTGCTTAGTTCAGTTTTGTTGAGATTAGTCAAAATGGGAGATGCGTAGAGTGGCATTCCTGCATATTGATTGTATGTCACTATTTTTATCTTATCTCCTCCTGTCTTGACTTTTAATTGTTGAGTCTCATCTACCTCTAACCTTGTGTACTTAAGTCTTCCATAATTATTTCCATTTGTGCTCAATTTTGATTTCTAGATTTCTCTGCTTCATTTAAATTTTCATTAAATTTCTGAAATATCTCTGGTACCTCTACAGGATCTCTAGTTATTTTTCTTGTTACAGGATCTCAAAGGTTGGCAACAGCCCTTTCTACTTTCTGTTGCCCAAGTCACCGTGCATTTTTTTTTTGTGCTCTGGAGTTATTATCAAAAAAAAAAACAGGTGCTTAACAGCAATATTTCTAAACTCAAGTATATTATCCAGATATTCCCTTATTTTCTCTTTATCACTCTGCAGTTGTGCCTCCTCTTGTTCTGTGCAATCCTCCCTTATTCTGCAGTAATTTAACATTTGTCAGCCCATCTAAATATTTCCTGTTACTTTTTAACCATATATCTTTTTCTTTTTAACTCAGTTCACTAGCTATAACTTCTGAACAAATTTATTTCTTCCCTAATAACTTTTGAATAATTTCCATTACCCATTCTTTAAATTCTTATCTTTTTTGCAGGTAGGTTGAGAAGCACCAGTGTCTCATATTTACTTCATTACCTGCATTTTTATCTTGTTACTGGTACATGATCTGAAATAGTTGTTGGATATGCATTGAAGCTTTCAATTAAATGATACATTTCTTCAGAAATCTCCCCTCTTTTGTTATATTTCCTCTCTAGATCTCACAGATACATCTCCACTGCTGCAAATCAAATTCCAGTCCATACCTATAAGTACTTTATCCTGCTAAATGCTGATTATTTCTCCCAACATTTTCTTAAGCTCCATAATAGCAGTTTAAGGTGGAATATAAATACATGCCAGTCTAATCCTCCTCCCTTGCCAGTAAACCCTTACTACCACAAATCTGCCATTATCTTTCCCCCCTCTTCTATTACTATTTCAGCACTTCTAGCAACCAGTATTAGTACTCACCTTTTTCTTTGTCTCTGATACTCTGCAGAATATTCCTCCTGAAATCATTTATCAAATGTACGTGCTCATTTCTTTCTAGATATGTCTCCTGTCTCCTAGTAACACACTGCATTTCTTAATGTAATTTAATTCTCTTTCCTTTTTGTCTATACACGTGATGCCATTCATGTTTGATAATAATTTGGGTAGTGTAGCTGTAATGATTTATTTTTTCTACTATTTGTATATGACAGATTTTTTAAATGTCTGTTTCCAGCTTTTGTGCTACATGCACCAATTGGCAGATTGAACTTTTATACAGTTGCTTCTTGTCATCTCCATTTGAACCTACATCACATTTTACAAGATTTTTTGTTTTAATGAAAACCCTCAAAGTACATCTTCAAATAATGAATTCTAACCATCCTGATAGGAGCAATTATCTCAAATCAACAGCTTCATCCAAAAGCATTATCTAACTCAACATTAAGGTTATCCATGCTAAGACACGTTACAGCCTATGTTCCTACTTACACTAATTGCTGTCTATTCTTGTCTTATGTTTATTTCCCTCCCACATGTGAAACACATCTTGTATGCTTTCAGAGAACATTAACTTTTAGCCTTAAAAAAAGTAATCCGACTTTTATTGTCTGCCCCTGTAGTCAGCTTGTCTCCATGGAAATAGAACAAAATCTACAGCTACCCTCAGTTATAGACTTCTACACTCACACTAAAGATTTATTTGCTAACATAAATCTTTTCATTACATTTAGTGATTTCTTATTTACTTGTTATTAGATTAAGACAAGGGCCTAATCCAGACTTTCACCTATGCAAAAGTAAGATAAAACGTTTCAGCTTTACATATATATTCTAATATGTTCACTTTTATACCCCAATCCCTGATCTCAACAATCCAAAATTACAGCATATAAACATAATTTCTTAAAACTAAAAAGAAGAAAAAGGTACTTGTTTACTTTAGTATCTTTATCACATATAACAATAATTGGAAAGATTTTACTATACAGCATGCAGTTTATAACATGAAATGTTTTATACTGTTAAGAACAAAAAGTTGTTTTACTTGCAGTTACTCCCCCATTTCCTTTTAGTTTCCTTCCAAGCATTTATGACAAGAAGTGGGATATATACTTTTCAGTCCCCCACACATTTAATAAAGTCAACAAAAGTCCTTATTTCACAAATGTTAAACATTATAATATCACATTTATTCACTAATTTCAATGCTGCTGGTCTTCTTCCTATTCATCTCCATCTCCCAACCATATACTCTGGTTCAAGTCAACTCATTTGTTTTTTTCTATCTCTCAAGCATTTTCCTTTGGGACATTGGAAAACTGTCACTGGCAAAATGAAAAAATTCCCTATGAGGTTAATTATCAGAAGAATGAGAAGCACAGTGCTCTTCTCTTTGATGGTACACTTTTTGTTGGACAAACATTTGTATTTCCTCCTTGGCCTGCTCTGGATCAAAAAATTACTTTTATCCTCCAGGAAAAAATAATTTGAAGACAGCTGGATACAGCACCATGAATCTTACACCGGCCTCTTGACATTCCCTGGTAGCTGGGATAAATGTGTCTCTCTTCCATCTGGTTTGCAGTGAATAAATATTTTTCAAAAACACTCTACTGTCTACAGTTCATAATACTTTGCCCTTCTGCCACAATTTTGTCAGAATCAACTCTTTCTGCTGGTATGATTGCATCTTTACTAATACAGGTCTTGGCTGCTTTCTCATAGCAAGGGTTGGAGCATACACACGGTGTCCTTTCAATTAACAAATTCTGCTGTGAAGTACCACTCCAGTTGCTTATTTGTGCTTTCATAAAATTAATAGTTTGTTTCTTCCAGTTTCTCTGGTACAGCAGAAAATCTCACATTGTCCCTGCATGCTGTGTCCTCTACCATTTTGAAACATTTCATCTTGAGCAGTCTCATACTCAGCCAGCTTTTCTTCATTTTGTCCTCTGATTTTTGCAGTTTCACCAGTTCATCCAAATAGCTGTTTAAAGCTTCTTCAATTTTCAAAGCCTTTTGTTATTTGAGTTGATAAACTCTTTCAGTGTTCATTTATTTTAATCAGCTCTAACCACAATTATTTTTCCTCTAGACTTCTGGAAGCCATGTCTTACACCGCTTTTGCTGAAAATCTGAAGAGATTCTTCTCAGTAATTGTTTTCCCTTCACCTATTCTAGTTGATTTTCTTTCAGACTCTCTTAAGCTTCTGATTTGCTGGGATCCATGGAGTGTGTTTACTAGCCAATAAATGAATTTACTAAAACTGGCTAGGTTACTGGCCTTTATCTCTCAGTTTCTTTTTTCACACTGGGAGAGCTGAAATTAAGCTATTGGTCAATGCGTGTCCATCTAGGAAGCTTGGTCACTGTCTTCTCTTACTTTGACTACCAATTTGCACATGGCTTTTGTTGCTGCTTGCTTTTTGTGTTTTGTTTTGGGGGTTCATTTTGACTTTCCGTCAAGAAATTAAGAATGTCCAGTTGCATCTGCACTCTTTGGATGTTAAACATCATATTTTGTGAAGAATTACATTATTTGGGGTTTTACTGTTTTCTTTTCCTTTTTTTGTTTATGATTTTCCTGTTTTGACTTGGTAGTCAGAGTCTGTTTTTTGTGCTGTAGTACATAATAAAACTAAACACGTTTTATTATATTTGGGGGTCTATGTATGTTTCCAGAAGATTTAGAAGAAAAAAAAGATCACCAGGAGTTTGTTTTACAGATGTATGGGATTTAACATTAAATCATATTAAAAGAGAAGTTTTGTAAAGTGAAATAAATGAATAAGAAATGAGTGTGGTAAGTCTTATAATCTTTTCAAGCTCTTTGCATATGTAATGGGTGACAGAATGAATGCTTGGAAAAGATGACACAACATGTGGAAAGATTTTGCAGATACATTATGATGAAACTTTACACCAATGTAGTAAAAAGAGAAAAAAGAACACTAGTATGGAGAAGGAGCATATAAATAAAGTATGGAATCAGAGGAAGTAGAACATTAAATAGAAAATAGTCTTATGAATATGTTATAGAAAATTATTACAGATGTATTCATTTGTTTAGTTATTCATCCATTCTTTTTGTTGACTGAATTAATCCCACTAGGCTAATGGCCTTTTTTATAGGGAAGACCCAAGATGGTATTTATAGTACTAGATGAAGTTTGGCCAGGGCATCTGGAAACTTCACTTAACTGTTCTCGATAGGTGCTGCGGAATCTTTTATGTCCACCTGAGCTACCACCAACTCAAGCAGATCAGGCTGTCTCATCTGAAGGATGATAAATTCAGGACTGCATCACTTTCCTTTATACTGTAGTACAGGTCAGCAATCCACCTGCCTGTTGTGGGAATAGAAACCACAGCCTTCTGCACCAAGGCTGTGTGTGCTACCTGATGTACCACTGAATTAGTCCATGGGAAGGAGTGAAAAGGCACTGTATAACAAGTGCAGTATTAGTAAGAGAAAATAAGTCTGACAACCTTGATATGGAATAGAACTTGCAGCCTTCTGATCTTGCAGCACCAAAGCCAAGTCTGGTACCTGTTAAGCAGCTGATACTGTACATTACTGTAAGCACAACATTAATATGTGTGTACCAAGAGGATGTGCCATTATGTGAATTATATGGAAAGTAAAATAGTCATGGACATTACTGGATTCCATCTTTTTAATAATATTTATACAGTTATGTAAACTTTAAGCAAATACATAGCAATTGGTGAGGCACACTAATGGTGCAGGAGCCATCTATGTGAAAAATATGTTCAAAAAGGAAAATTGGCAAAGGAACCAAGGTGTCTGGAGCAAATAAATGGAGAGGGAAAGGTAACAGAATGGGATGAGGTCAATAAGAAGTTTGGACTGCAGGTTAGAGAGTAAGTTCCTACCAATGACTGACATCAAAGTATAGGCAAAAAGAAAGGGATAGAGGAGTACTGACTGAAAGACCTTCTCTGGTAGAGTTTTTAGTGAAATCTATTACAACACTCATGTATTTGTATTATATATAATTATACAGAATTATATATAATACAGATACATAGATATATAAATGTAGCTATTCTTCCCTGAACAGACAACTTGAATCAGGGTCTCTTGGATATACTCTTGCACAATTTTATGTAGTAAAATATTTTTGTCATATATATATGTGTGTGTGTGTGTGTATATATATATATATATATATATATATATATATATATATATATATATATATGTGTGTGTGTGTGTGTGTGTGTGTGTGTGTGTGTGTGTGTATATATATATATATATATATATATATATATATATATGTAGGCAAAAAACTTCCACAGCTGTATGAAAAAACAACAACATCAGAACCAGTAATTGAGCATGCTTTCATTCTTTTAATATGTAAGACCTTCTTCAGAAATAAGAAGGTACAAAGAAAATCAGTAAATATACACTATATGTCGTCATATGGCAATAAAGCAGTAAAATAGTAACAGCCAATAAAGTAACTCTATCCTTCTTAAAATATGCACATATCATTATAAGGTAAGGAAGTGACCTGAAAAAACATGTATAGTATAAAGCAAACTAGTGAAAAGCGCGTCTGTCATGTGAACTCATCTAAGCCATTTCAAAGCACATTTTAAACTGATGTTATCATTCAAACCAGTAGCTGAATCTGCTCCCAACAAAAGTTGCCATTTGAGTTCCCTAACTTCCAGAAGAGTAGCATTGTCACCAAAAAACAGTTCAACTTCCTCCAATATAAAAAATAGAAATTTTTCAAAATTAGTACAAGTCAATGAATGCCTAGCTAGCGCATTTCGAGAGTCAGAACTTCTGATAGCCCCACAATGTTCCGTTATTCTGTCAGTTTCCTGCAAGTCTTTTCCACATAGAAATAATGACAAGAATTACAAACTGCAGCATAAACCAAATTAGTGGATGAGCAGTCAAAATGATGGGCAAACGTAACTTTAAAGTCATTGTGTATAAAAGTGTAGCAGTTACTTTGAAAATAAACTTGGAACAAATGCATTTGCCACACTTGAACATGCCAGGCGGGTCAGTAATGTTTCTAACAGAATTTAACTTCAGTGCTGAGTCTCTGTTCTCAAGTGAGTTTCTAATTGTTTTAGTCTTTTTATATGAAAACAGCGGAGAATTACCTAACAAGTTAGACAAGTTCTCTGAACTAGTAACAATGTTCCAGTTGTGAGAGATGACATTTCATACGTTTCACATCTCTGCAGATAGGTATCGGGAAACTCAATGTCCTGTCTGGAAGAGCAGCAGTATTATTTTGTTTAGATGTAAAACCACAGTGAAGAATGGTCTGAAATTTACTGTATCTGTCTCTTAGCCACTTCATGAACCGCGCTATACACAAGATCCTTAGGGTAATGTTTTTGCAAAAACAGATTACACAAGAAGTCCATCTCAGCATAAAAAGTATTATCCACGCTAACCAGTCTGGAGAGTGTAATGTACTGACCCCTTAACACGCTCTTTTTCATGTAGAAGGGTTGTATGCTGGTAAAATCCAAAAAGTTGTTACTATAGGTTTCCTTTCTGAAAATGTTAGAGACTATGGTCCTACTGGTGACATCAATAGAAACTAAAGTATCAAGAAAGGAAATAGTGTTACCAAAACCTGATTTAACAAATTTCAAAAAACTAATACTGTCACTCATGGCTAGTAAAAAGTCTTCCAGCTCTTGGGCAGGGCCCATCCATGCAAAAAAGATGTCATCAATATAACGGTGATATAAGTGGGTGTGCTGGAACCCTGGTAAATGAACAAGAGTGTCTACTTCCCAGGCAGCAAATACAAGATTGGTATAGAATGGAGCCATTTTTGCACCCATGGTTACCCCTTTAATTTGCTGATACACTTTGCCATTGAAATGGAAAAAAATATTGCACAATACCATTTCTATTAAAACACTTAGTCATAATCCTGGTATGTCCAAAATGTGCATAATTTCTAATGTAGGTTTTCACATTTTGCAGCCCTTCCTGATGTGGAATATTAGTATACAAGGACACAACATCTAGTGTAACAAAACAGCAGTTATTAATGTCTAAATTCACTTTAAATATCTCATTTAAAAAGCCCCAAGAATCTCAAATATAAAACTGTGTTTTTTGCACTATGGGGTTTAACACACTGTTAATGTATTCTGAAATACGTTCAGTTTTGGGGAATTTATTTGAAATAATGATTCTGAATGGGGTGTGTTGAGCATTTTTATGAATTTTGGGGATGCCAAAACATTTTCCCAAACTTGTACTAAATACCTGTAAGCATTGTAATTCCTCTAATGTGATGAACTGGTCATTCTCCAGATATTGCAGTAATGAATCAATTTTATCAAATTATTGTTCAACATACTCAATAGAAACCATTTTGTAGTATTCATTATCAGTTAAATCCACTTCTGTTCTTAGTACATATTCAGCTTGTTCCATTAGTACTACCCCTGTACCTTTGTCAGCTCGCATTATTCTTAATGACTTGTCAGTGGAAAGGGATCTGAGTGCAAGAGACTCCTTATGTGACAAATTAAACCATTTGTCTGTATTCACGTTATTGCACACTTTTCTGATATCCTTTTCGCACACATTAAGGAAAGTAGACAGTGTGCTGTCTAGAACTGGGTTAAACAAACTCTTTTTCTTTAACTGTACAGATTTTACTTGCATATCAGTGCAGAGAGCCTCTGTGGCTGAAGTTCTTGATTAAGTTTGTTCATAAGAAAGCTAAACCTCTGGTGTTATTTTGCTGACAATGACTCTAAAGATGAACTGTTTGACTCTCAAACAACAGTAAATAATAATGCAGAATCTGTACAGTTAAAGAAAAAGAGCTCAGCTCCTGGTTTTTCAGGTCACTTCATTACCATATAATATGTGCATATTCTAAGAAGGATAGGGTTACTTCATTGGCTGTTTCTATTTTACTGCTTTATTGCCATATGACGACATGTAGTGTATATTTACTGATTTTCTTTGTATCTTCTTATTCTGAAGAAGTTCTTACATATTAAAAGAACAAAAGCGAGCTCAATTACTGGCTCTGGTATTGTTGTTTTTTCATATAGCTGTAGAGGTTTTTTGCCAGTGTAAAGTTCTTTCATCATTTTGCAGTTGTCAGTTTTATTGGCATATATAGATATATATTTATATAAAATGCGTGTGTGTCTAGCTCCACATATATATAATGGGAAGAGTTACTGGAGGTATACAGGCTGCTTCTTTCCAGAAGATTTTGCAGATTGGGTGAGGGTGGTGGTAGGAGGGGAGTTGGTGACTATGAGAATAAAGCACTAATTTTACAGTCAAGCTATAAAATAGTTTTCTTTTTTTTTTGTTAAACATCAGAGGATTTAGTGGGCAAATCACTCTAGTGAGACAGCATTGTGATGGACAACCTAGATCCCACATGAAGGACACTACCACATAGCAAAATGCACCCCCATCTGCTGCCATGTAACCACAGAGCTACATCTCTTTACAAACCCAGAGGCCCCATTATGTCTTACTTTAAGTCTAATGCATGCATGCATGTATTATGCTACTCAGCAGTCTTCACTGTATAGGCTATGAAACTGAAGAAATTGGACTATGGGAAACAAAGGACAGACACACAGTGAAAACACATTCACACTGTCCTCTGCAGGATAGAGGGTAGCAGCTGTCTAAACAGGAGGGGCCTTGCTCTTGTGTGAGAATACTGACCAGTAGATCAGTGCAGTGTTGATGTACCTTAGGTATTGTGCTAGATTTTGCTGGTGAAGTAAAAACTGAATCATAAGATGAAACTGTGTTTTCTATTCAGTCACAGTCTCCTTCTGTATGTGTGGTCACAAGCTTTGGGTAGTAACATAAAGGATAAAGTAGCTACAGCCCAGGTAATCTGAGATAAACTATCAGCTCATTCACCTGTTGGAGTTGGTGCAGTAGAGGAGAGGAATGATGTAGCTATGCTGGCTCACTTCTCTCCAGAAGGAGGAGGCAGGAATCTGTCCCAGGTACACTCAAGATGATATAATCACTGGTGGAGGTCAGGCATCATGTGGAGATTGGGGCCATTTGATTATATACACATGGAGTCATGTGTACATCACAATGGACCATTTAATGCCAGCCTTTTAAATACCTTAGACAAGCTTATAGGATGCTACATCTTGAATGAAAAACACTGGTACCTCACCCAAAGTTAAACCCCCAATTCCTAGTGAAGATTATGTAACCACTGGCTTTACCTTGATTTCCAGCAAAACAACTAGCAACAAGTTTCTCACCCTAGGAGTAACACACAAGCCATTTGAGTTGCAGAAGGGAGGCTTACTACTAATAATAACAAGAATATGCACACAAGCACTGGAAATAAAATTCCTTAGAAGGGATCCTGACATCACTTTCTGTAAAATAATAAATTCAGAAAGATCTTGGAATACTGACCCTTCAAGTTGATAGGAGTTGTTGCGGTGATTTCTTCATCTAGTTTTGATAACCCTGAATAGCTCCAACAGGAGATGTACCAGGCAGATACCACTGGAAAGAGATCTCAAGGTAGTCCTAGTTGGAGTGATTTGTATCTCTCATCTTGCCTTGGAATCCCACAAGAAAAGTTATTGACAATTAATGGGAATAGAAAAGTCTGGTCATCTCTGCTCAAAAGTACTTTAGAAAATAGATAGATGGCTTAGATAGCTGTGTCATGACCAGTATCAGTTTTTTATTTTTATTTATCCTTTGTTGACTGGTTTACTCCCACTAGGCTAGTGGCCTTTTTTTGGGGGGAAACCCTGTGGTTTATACTACTAGGGGAAATTTAGCCAGGCAAGTGGGGAGCTTCCCCTACTCTATTTGTAGGGGGACTCACTTTTTTGTGGCATGTCTTACTTCATGTTTCTGTTCCAGGTGCATAGGTGGCCTGGAGAAACAGGAGGAAGTATGGCAAGTGTGAGCAAAGAGAATGAAGTTGCAGAGAAGAAGAAAACAAGTATGGAGATAGCTGATGCTTTATGTGAAAGGCAACTAAGCAAAATGAAAGAAGTGGAGAAGTCATTTATATAGGATATGAAGGAACAGAATGATGCTGGTGAAGTGGTTCTAGATTCAAAAGATATATTCCAGGATAAGCTGTTCAAGGGAGAAGAAGATAGCCAGCAGCAATGTATTTTTGTAACCCTTCAATCCAGAGGGTTGCAGGATGTTTACTTAAAAGAAATGATTAATCAGAGTGAGCCAGAGTGAGAAGTGGCAGCATCATGGGGCAAAAGTATGGAGAAAATATAAGAAGAAGTTGCTGAAAGCATGACAAGAAACAAATCATACACACAGATATTGAAAGAGGGAGAAAGAAGAAGCAAAGAAGTGAAGGAGAGAAAGAATATATATGTAGTAAGAATAAGCAGTAAGAAAGAAACTGGACAGGTATGATGTATGGGATACTATAATTGTGCCATTAAGTGTGTCATCCAAGGAGGTAAGAGTTTTTATTCTTATCAACAAAGAAACCTACTTTGATGTGTTGTTTGAATCAGGAAAGTATATGGAAAGATTTTTAGAAAAATATGAGAAAAAAAAAACTGTAACCCGTGGACTGAATATGTAGTACAGGCATTTAATACCGAGACAAAAAAGAGTCATGATACAATTTAGAATGGAAATTGAAAAAGAACTGAAAGAATATTTAAAGACTATATGTAAAGATGTGATGAAAGAGGTTTATGGACTGGAGGCTGGGATTGCGTGATTATTTTGAAAATGAAATGGGATAATGTTGTGTATATTCCTGATGGAATTAATGTGAATAATAACAGAGAATTTAAGTGCAGAGGGCAACCTAAAACATACTTTTTTGTGAAAAAATGATCACTTGATCACTGAATGTGATAAACGAAAATGTTTTATTTATGGAAAAGTAGGCCATGCAGCAAAAACATTTGATATGAAATGTAAAAAATTGTGGAAAAACTGAATATACATGAGTAGATTGTGAAGAAAATGTAGAAATTGTAAAAAACGGAGGTATACAGGATTCAGTGTATGATAAAAATGTAGAAAAGGAACAAGAAAAACACATATAGTAATGCAGGTTAAACACAGGGAAAGAGAAGGGGAAAAAGTGGTGATTGGTATGAGTGAAAAAGAATATATAAATTAGCAAGTAGTGAGAGGAAAGAAGAATTCCATAGGGAAAGGGGTAAAAGAGAGGAGCAGAACATTTTAAAGTGTAACTGTGAAAGAGAATAAAAAATGTAAAGGATGACATAGAAACAACAATATTTAAAAGCTGAAGGTTTTAGCTTTAAATGTGAATAGTATGAAAAATATCAAAAAGAATAGGTATTTTAGAATAGTGTGTTTCAATGGACATGCATATAAGAAACTAGGATTTTGATGGAAAAAAAAGATTATAAACTGAAGTTCTATGGGGTAGAACAATTATTTGGAATATGGGAAAAGACACATGTTCAGGAATAGGCTTACTGTGTAAAGAAAACAGTAAAATTCTAGATTTTACAATAGTTGAATTCCGAAGAATAACAGCACTGGACCTAAATTGGAAAATGAAGGTTTTACAGAATTATTGCTTTATATGCATATGTTACAAAGAAAGAAAGAGAAATAATGTTTAAGAAAATTCTAAGTTATGTAGGTGTTAATATGTATATAATATTAGTGTGAGCACAGGAAAGAAAATTATGTTAAAATGATACATAAGATAATGAAAAGTGGAAAGTTATACATAGAGGATAAACTCTGGGCTTATAGAAGAAGAGAAAGTAAAACTGAAATTGACTACATATTGTCAGATAGTTTAAAAATATTGTGAAAAGGGGTAAAAAATGCAGGTTTTCAGATTATATAGCTGTATGGATAGAGCTATATGAGAAAGAATGCTACAAAAAATAGGTAAAGGTATTAAAAGGCTTAATGAAGAAGTTTTAAATAAAGATGATAGAAAATAATTAAATAAATTATGGAAATATCATATAGGTATGAGAATATATTATGGAAATTGGACAAGTTGGTGGATATGTTTTAAGGAAAAATATAAAAAAAAGTGTCTTGGAATGCCAAAATGAAAAAAAAGAATAGAGAAATTCAGATATAAATGATTGAGTCAAGAAATGTTTAAGGAAATAGAGAGGTAAAAATCTTTTTTGAGAAAGAAAAATAAATGTATGACATAAACCAAGAAAAGATTGGGATGGCGCAGTGGTGCAGCAGTAGCATTGTCACCTCACAGCAAGAGGTTGTCCGGTTCTATTCTCAGCTGGAGTTCCTTTTGTGTGGAGTCTGCATGTCCTCCCTGTTTTTGTGTGGGTTTCCTCCAGGTACACCGGTTTCCTCCCACATTTCAAAGACATGCATCTGAAACATTTCTCCCCAGGCCTCTGCTGAAAATTGGCTTCATTCCAAGTCAGACTTTCCCGGTAAACAAATGTCAAAATAAAATAAATAAAATAAGATTAAAACACTGTTGTATGAACAAAGATATTGTTTACAGGGAGGAAAAGAAGTAGCACCCTACTCGAAAAATTAATGAAAGATAACAAAAGAATAATAAAAGTATTAAAGAACAATGAAGAAGAAACAGTAATAACACAAGCCAGACTATACAAAGTGATTAAAAAGCATATAGAACAGAATTTTGTAAAAAAGGAGACAAAAGTAAAAAACTAAGTGAAGAAGATAATGAGGATCTGGAAAAAATATAAGTATAAAAGAACTAAATGAAACATTTAAGACATTAATATGGATACAGCCATAGAACTGGATGGTATTGAATATCATATGTACAGTTATATGGAAAATTTACAAAATAATCCTATTTGTGGAGGTAGTAAATGAATGGTTAAGGAAAGGTATATTAGATTAACAGATATGTATGGGAATTATGAAATTTATATGGAAAAAAGGAGATAAAGATGATATAAAACACTGGAGACTAGTAGTTGTGATGATGTGAGATAGTGCCAGCTATGCCAGGAGGAATAGGATAGTGGATGTGTAACATATGCCAGCATAGCTAGCTGGAGTTTTGTAAAGAATTATATGTCATTTGTATATCAAACTGATTTGTACAGGTGCTTGTGTTGAAAATGTAATTGTAAAGCTCCTTAAGTTAAAAATGTACCAACACTGCATCCTGCTGGACAGAAAAGAAATACATCTGTATGTCAGACTGTATTGTAACTGTTGAAATTAATATATTGTAACAGAGGATACTGGAAAAGAAGAGGTTAATCTTAGTCCAGCTAACTTAAAAAAAATAGTCTGAAATTAAATTAACTGGTTTAGGCCATAAAGATTGTATTGTACAGTTCTGACTGCAGCCAGAGACAAAATGCCCGTGAAAACCAGGACTAGAAATCCTACTGTATTGTCCTTGGGGTGAACTAATTGCTACCCTGGATGGGTGGGATATTTTGAAATGGTTTTATAGTTTAAAGATGCTGTAACACATCTTAGCTCTATGTGTGTGTGTATTATGACACATATGTGCTAGATTCTGGTTTAGTTTCTAGTAAAGGAGGTAGTGTGGGAACCAGAAGTCAGATGACTAGATGTATGTAATGTCATTCTGTAATCTAGCAGTAAAATGATGTTTTAATATTAGATGAGACAGAAGACTTAGGGCAGTCTGTTTGTTAAACCTGAAAAAGAAGGAACACTCATCCACATCATCTTGCCTTGCTCTAGTAAGTGAACTAGGGACAGTAATTCTTTAGATCAGTCAGGAAAATATAGTGAGATTAGTTAAGTATTGGTTTTCTGTATCTGTATGAACCTTTCCATTTGTGTTATTTTTAATATTTCCTGTGATTAAAACTCTGGTATTTACTGTAAATAGATATTCAATATTTTCATGTTTTATTACTTATTAAATATATTTAAAAATTTCATTGGGGCTGGTATTTTAGAGAATATCTTAACCTTTGACAGTACTTGTATTTATTTGATGACACTGTGGCTGCTTCTGAAAGCCTGTCTGCATTGTTCAAACTCTGTCATTTGTATTAGTATTGATTTTATTCAGTATAATTGGATA
The DNA here is from genome assembly GCF_019279795.1 of Protopterus annectens. NCBI lineage: Eukaryota > Metazoa > Chordata > Ceratodontiformes > Protopteridae > Protopterus > Protopterus annectens. Next base: position 1,114,503,511 of record NC_056745.1, on the reverse strand, counting down.
CTCTGGTAAGAACCTTAGAGTAGCTGGCTTTGGAATGTTCTGTTGGCAGTATACCTTATAGCAGACCTTATAGTCTGGGTAGAAGGGACATAGCTGGTGAATCTGTGCTAGCTTTTCTCAGGTGTGTGTGTGTGTGTGTGTGTGTGTGTGTGTGTGTGTGTGTGTGTGTGTGTGTGTGTGTGTGTGTGTGTGTGTGTGTGTGTGTGTGTGTGTGTGTGTGTGTGTGTGTGTGTGTGTGTGAAAATCAAAGCTCAAAGAGTCTGAGTGCGTGTCAGCTACTTGGAACAGGAATACAAAGCACTGGTTTCACAGAGAGGGTGGTGGAGGGCTTAGCTGGAAACACTTGACTGAGGACTCAACTCTACAGCTGTATCAGTGGGGAGTCTTTTGGGGGGCTGGAGAGAGAGAGGGAAACACAGCCCCAGGACTGAGTGTGCTCCCTGTATGTTCTTAAGGGAAATTGTGTTTGGTGCAGAGAGCTGCATCTGGAAATACTGTATGTATCCATCTTTGTTCCAAGTTAACTTCCCTCACTGGTGTCAGTGGTGAGGATTGACTCTCCTTGATTATGGCCCAGAGCAGGGACATCGCACTAGTATTGAATAATACAGACTATAAGATACTTATAGTCATAATAACTAAAAGATTAACAAAGTAGATAAGTTGCTTGAACAGATAATCTTTGGTAGAAAAGGGGAAAGGAAGTCAAGAATTATTATGGACAGTAAAAGAAGTAGTAGATGATATTGTAAATAAAAAAGTAGAAGCCAAAATTATGGTAGGAGATCTAAGTAAGGCATTTGATAAAATACTATATGACGTTTTATGGGACATATTAGGGATGTACAACATAAGTGATAGGATAATTAAAGTAATAAGGTCTATATATGAAATAAATAACAAAAGAATAATTTTAAATGGATGGCTAAATGAAGAAATTAAAATAGGATGTGGAATAAAACAAGGATGCCCAGTGAGCAGTATTATATTTGCTTTAGTTGTGAATGTAATTGTCAATAAAATAAATAGGACATTATATATGTCAGGATATAAGATAACATAAGAAATACTATTACCAATAATATTTACATATGCAGGTAACCTAGTATTAATCACTAAAAATAAAGGGATGGAAGAGACAATCAAAAAGTTAGTAAAAGAATTAGTCAATTGGCTTAGGTACAAATACAGAAAAAAAGTAAAGGTTTTGGGTTCATGGGGAACATAGCAGAAATACAGTTTAATAGAACGACTATAGATATATTAGGAATAGCATCTAGAAAATTGAAAAATTATTCAGTAAATAAGAGACATATGCTTATTTTGGAAATTGTATAAGTTATACAATAGAAGTATATCTGATAAACCCAAGTAATCACTTACACTGACAACAAGTCTTTTAGTCTTTTGAAATTGGGTCAATAATGTTTGCAATTTAATGAAAAATATTTCAGCACATTATAAAGCAAATATTGTGCTACACATCACAACCATCTGGGGGGCTATTAGTTGTCTTATACTTAAAATGTGGGAAAACTAAAAAAAGAATCTCAAAAAAAATGTGTATCAGATTGCATTAATCTATAGTATTAACAAAAGTTAAATAATTTAGACAAGGTAGTAGCTATTTAATATACATATGTGTGTGTATGTATATATATATATATATATATATATATATATATATATATATATATATATGTATATATTTTTTTTTGTGAAAAGAATGCTGGCTTTGAAATGTTAGAAACCAAATAATGTTTCGTCATATTCCCCATGACATATTTTTAAAGAATTTGTCATTCTGAGTCTGAGAAAATCATGCCACAGTATGCCATCTCGATGGCACACAGAAATTACTACTGGACTATGACTCCTTTTGATTAAGCCTGTGGAAGGGATGGGAAAGGAGAAACGTTTAACAATCCACCCATCTGGGACAGGGTGGGAAGATGTGTGCATGTGTGTATATATATATATATATATATATATATATATATATATATATATATATGTAAAATGTGTGTGTATGTGTGTGTGTGTTTGTGTGGACATGCAGATGTTTCTCACTATGAGCTTTTTCTGTTGGGACTCAATGACCTTATAGTCTAGTGGAGTATCAGCTCCACAGGAACCAGGGTTTCCAGTACACGTCATTGGCATAAGTGAGCAAATGCTCCTGTGCTGTGTGCGCTGCACACTAAACTCTAGGGCAGCAATAGAGATGCATAAGGGTAGGTTAGGTGGGTTCAGCGAAAAAAATCTATCTGGGATGATATCCTATCATCACCTGACCAGTACTGGGTATGACCAGCCAGGACAAGGAAATGAATGGGCCACAAGGCTGATGGGATTATCAAGTGAGGAGGACCAACAAAATAATAATAATAATCTTGTGCTTCATTTCTGTGTGTCTTTTTGTCCTGTCCTTAAGGGGTTTCTTGTTCTTGAGTTTAGATATATTTAGCCAACTAGTATATTATTTGTACTGCATCTCTACCTAAAAAAATAGTACATTAAGGATATCTGGCATTCCAAGGTTTCATTGGCAGACAAGCTATTCACCAACAAATGAAAAAAAAAATGAATTTATTCATTCATTGGTATTCTTACAAAATAGCACCCCAAACCTTTTCAATTTTCTTATTCTTCTATTTTCTTCCATTCCACCCCATGTGTCCATACAACCTCTGTGGGACTTTCTATCAAAACACACCAAGCTGTCATAAAATGGCCTACAGATGAAATAACCTGGTGTATGACAAACATATTCATCAGTAAAATATTGGCTAAAAACTGCCTTACCTGTTTAACTTTACAGGAAATTGATTCCTTTATTAATGGTAACATGAAACATTGAAATAATATCCTTTAAACACGGCAGAAACATCATTACAAATGGATGTTCTAACAGAAAATGTGTGGAAAGATGAGATTATCAGTGAGGAAACAGCTTAGCCAGACTGTGATGCCAGCAGTGTTATTAAAGAAAGCTGGACACATTGTCTCACTTTTATACATCTTGGGTGAAATCCAGATGAAAACAGGAAGACTGCATATTTATGACATTCTTAGACCTGTTTGGCTTTAACATGTTTAGTATTTTAGAAAAAAACGGAAGATGTAAAGTCGGGAGAAAATTAGGAAAATCAGGCTTGAAAACATTGTTTCTCATAATAGAACGTTGACAGGTTCTTGTAATACTGCTTGAAATAAACTAGGAATGAGTGATAGATTCACAAAAGTAAAGATTACCAGCTTAGGTTCAGTAGCAATTCCTATAGAAAGTGTGCTGGATTTCTGTCAGAAATGGATGTGGTAAGCTTAAAACTTTATACAACTGATAATACCCCAGCTGTGTACCCACACCAGCCTTGACATCATAATTTACGAGGTATTATTACCTTAATCTGAGTAGTGGGACAAGCAGAAAGAAATACTAAAATCCTTATTTCGCAAAGCTAGTTCCTGTGTGCAGTCAAAATAATCAGACAAAAGCTGATCTTAGTAAGAAATGTTACAGTAAATAATGATTGCATATTTGAGAATGAACATTCAGAACAGACTTCCTCCACTGTTACAATAAAGAAGTGAACAAACATATTGCAGCTATGCACAAACAACCTGTCTAAAACATACCCCAGCAAAAAGCCGAGGTGGGGTAAAGAAGAGAATTTCAGAAATAAAGTTACTCACTGGCAGTATCAGTTTAGTCCTCAGCTGACTATCTTGAATGGAATCAGACTAACACATTCAAACTGTAGGTTTTAGCTTAATTATGGATTATCTTGAAGATGCAGACTGCATCTGTTCCATCTCATAGGTAGGATTAAAAACAGGCTGATCAAGATAGTGACTGGAGTATGTAGTATCGTCTTTGGTAGGAAGTTAGTAAACACGTGGCATCCATGCTGAAGTGGTGAGACAAGCTGGGAAAACTGGGATACTGAATTCTAGAAGAGAGAATAGTAGTCACACTTTGATGTATTGAACCACTTACTAGACAAGTAGACAACTGTGGTACAAAAAAGTTATTTAATTCTCAATGCTGATGTTTTTTAGAGGAGGGAGTGTTGTGCACCCTGCAAATCCAGACATGGGGGCCCTGACCTCATGCTTCCATTCTGCAAACATATTCCCTCTGAAGTTGCACAGAGTAAGATGAAAATGAAAAATGTATTTCCCTTTCTTCTGCAGAGTTGAAGTTAATATATGTAGAAATTTTGGAGGATTGCGGTGCAACCCAAATGCTTACAAACAGTATTATAAAGTTATGTAAGGCAGTGGGACTGTGTGATCAATATGAATAAGGTATACATTGCAAAGAATTATAGCATGGCATTTTTTGTAATCCACACATCTAAATATAGACTACAGGAAATACCATTCATAAGAATTAATTTACATCCGTCCAGGCATTCATGAATTGTCAGTTTTTTTTTTCAACAAAAATCCTTGAGATTACCCCATAATTTCAGAACTGTCACAGTAAAAAAAAATGTTTTCTTATGTTCCCCTTAAGCCATGTGGTTACTGTAGCCATATGTCATACTGTGCTGTCTTTTTTATATTCCCCTTAAGCCATGAGGTTACTGTAGCCATATGTCATACTGTGCTTTTTGTTTTCAAATGCCCATTTTTCTGAAAACTATTGGGCCTGGTTCCAATGAACTTGCTGTCAATGGAAAAGTGACCACTTGCACTAAGAGCAAGTATTTCAGAATCAGGGCAGACTTACCCTAAGAGCGACTCTTTTGGAATCTGGCCCCTTGCTGTTACTCATGCTTGTTTGCATTTCTGAAATGTCACTGGCTCTAACTCATACTGGGCTCATCCAGTTCTTTTCTCCTTACTCTTCAACATGACTAAATTTCTGTATTATCCATAAATTTCGCTATTGCTTCAGTCCGGTATAATACAACTAAGCACACTCAGCTTTCTTTCTTGCACTTCCAAATTCATATAATTCATTCTTTATATTTTTGGCTCAGAGTGGCAATTTTTCCTTGTTCACTACATCCTGAAATTTATTGTGATTCTGCTATGGATTTGTAAGCATCATCCATTTGCTGTCCTGACACATGTAACAGTAAGTCTGACTCTCATATAGTGCTTAAGGCCATGGCACAGTGGAGTAGCACTTACCATTGCTGCCTAACAGTGATCCATGTAGTGTGGCAGCTATGGCAGCCAGGAAGGAAATGTAGAGCTCTAGAGGTTAATAGTACATGTGGACTGTGATTATTCAAAAGCAATAGTTAATGAAAACAAGAGAATTGCAGCTTCTACCATTTTGAGAGGTCAAGGAGACTGACTATATATGAGATTTCTAAATCCATATGACTTTGACTGATTGGTGGAAATGAAAAAGGAATGGGAGGAGCAACATAAATTGAATGTAGCACATATGGGATGAGATGGTACAAGATACTTCATTTAACTGTGTGGTTATGCACCTTTATCAACAAAAGTGTTTTTAAACTGGGATTTTGAAACTGAATTCCTAAAAAAATGGTTAGATGCTTACATAAATTAGAAACAATCTGGTATTTTAAAGTCTATTACCTTGGACCGGGGGAAGCATTTGTAGCTAGAGACTGAGAGAAAGATACAGACAGATAAACGAGAGACCTACTACATTGTTTCCAGATGTGATGAATCTATTAAAGATAGTGGCAGAAATAGATATACAGCAGGATTGTTCAAATTTCCTGAGTTATTTGGATTTTGGTCTGAATCACATTATTCCAGACATTTTACTTGGTCTGTCTTGGGGACTGGCCTGCAGATATTTAAAAAGGCAATCTGAAATCTTTGTCAAGACATGCAAGCATCTGGTCTGAGTTAAGACTGAGATGTAAAAGCAGAGATGGATGAAATTTAAGGGGATAAGCGAAATGGGGAAGATGTTTCACGTGGCAGCTGGGACAGGGAGGAGTTCAAGACAGACTTACTGATAATGTTTCATGGAGAGAGTAGTAAGGTCTTGGAATCCTGAAATACCTCACACATGTCTTTTGGTTATTTGTTAGAATAGCTATATGGCAAGCTGTTAAGAACTGAAATGTATTACATGGCAGTTTATTAGCAGGTCTAGAATTCCTCTGATATACCCTCCTTTGCCTCTGCTGAGGCAGAAACTCAAAACAGGTATGGCTAGTCCCTTACATTAGAGAAAGAGCACAGTTTACATTATACAATTTAGTATATCTGGAACTCTGACTAGATTGCTATATTTCTTCATTTTATGCTTTATAGCATTACCTCCACCCTTATTGCATGGCTAGCTGCCCCTTCCCAAGCAAGACACTTTTGATTTGTGGTCACCATTAAGACATTTCTTGCCTTCGTTCTTGCTGAGTTATTGCAAATAAAGGTCTCACAAAACCCAGAAATGTAATTCAGTCAAATGATCCATGGAAGTCTGATGGATTACATATCCTTCAAGCCTTTCAGCAAGAAAAAGGCCTCATTCACATGTGGTGTCATACCAAGGTGCTTCTTCAGTTTTTCACTATGCTGTGTGGGTGCTGATCAGAGATTTGAGAGGACATCTGCCATCTCACAGTAGTCTGTGGCCTAGGAGTAAGGCAAAAATGAACTACAAATACTAGCCCTAGTGGTCATTAGCCTAGTACACACCTATGAACCTATGAATGCAAGACAAGTTATTATGAAATTACATTCTTACACAGCAAAAAGTGGTTATTGAGCAATATTTGTTCCATGTGGCCTCTGTGAATGATGTTTGAATGTACATGCTTTTCAGGCTTTTCAAGAGACTTATACATGAGAAAACGGGCATACATTGATATTAGAAGAGACCTTTAAAGCAGGGCCTTGTTGCCATGCTTGTTTATCCAGTGGACCTGATTGCCATTGTTGACAGCAGTAGAAGACATTTCTCCATGCTGCCAAAGCCTGTGTGTTCCTTGATAATCAGCAGGCTAATATACATTTGAGTTTGTTGGCTCAGCAACATGGAACTAAGTACTGGAAGTTTGAGTAGAAGTGCGGTGTTTGGTTACTTTCTCCTCTGACACTCTTAAGCTGGATTGTTAGGTAAATAGTAGGAGAGAGATACAATTGTTAGGTAAATAGTAGGAGAGAGATACAGCAAGAAGTGGGAGATGAGGGTGAGAGGGGTCTATCCTCTCAGAAGAGGGGAACGAAAACTATGTTGAAAAGTGGATCAATACCGATGAGAGCAGAGGGTAGATTTACTGTCAAACACAGGAAAGGGGACACTGCATATGAAGACAGGTGCCGCTGTCAACATTCAACAGACACATTCAGAGCTAGTGTGTATGTATAGTCTCCAGATGAGATTGTAGCCAAAGCAGGTCAAATTCAGAAGATATTTGGGCAGATGTATGTCCTGAACCTGAAGGGAAAGGTTTGCAACTAGTGAAGACATATGGTATGAACTCTGGGAAACTGATGAAAGGTTTAGCAAGTCAGATGAGTTCAAAGACTATCCCTACATCAGTTAAAGCATAGTTGATTAAGTAATTTTAAATTCAACATGTATTTTATGGACATTTCCATGTGGCATAGTAATTAACTATGTGCTTATCATATGAAGTTGGACTATACCATGTTTAAAATATTAGCTTTCGAATATTACTTTTGTTTGTATATATTTTACTTAATATAGCTTTGGGGGGTATCTTCACTGTTTTGTTATTGATTAACTGTTCTACAGCGTATTTATCTATGTTTGTGAGAATTATGTTGTTCCTGCTAGATGTGACTCAGCTTTATAATTATTTGTTCCTTATGCTTTGATACTATGTTATGATTATCAAAGAGGGCCAAAGTTCAAGGATGTAATGTTTTTATACTGAATTAAGCAAAAAGATGGACATTATTTTATAGCTGGGTCTGAAAATATCCAAGGGCAGGAGAGTGTCTCCATGTATTCTGCCAGCAAACTGTTGGGTATAGCACCTGGTTATAACTCAACTCTGAAATTTGGACATTGACCAAAGATGGATCCAATGGTTCTAAGAGACTTAGCCTGAGATTGTGAGAGAGTAGATAAGGCAGGGGATGTAGAAGAACAAAGATAAGCCTTTGTTTGGGTTCTGTCATGCAATATAGGTGAAATATGCCATTGAATAAAAAAGAGAGAAAATAAGATCCAAACACAAAAGTCAAAAAGCTGATATTGTTTTTTTATAGGGGATTAATATCAAAGAAAATGAGACAATTAAACTGGGCAGGTGGAGTGGGATGTAGAATGGCAAGAGGTACAGAAAAGTGAGGAAAGTGAGGCATGTGCATGATGGTTAGGAGGAATCTCATGGTAAGTGTTAAAGAACTTAAGAAGGACACAAAAGGTAAATCAGTTGTAGAGGATTTCCTGGTTGCAGAACAACTATGGAAACTAGTTGCTCTGTATGGATGTAACCTTGACACTCCATAGTTTTGCACTGATATTTTTATGTATTTGTCATTTGTTAACTGGGTTAGTCCATCTGAGCCATTGGCCCATTTTCAGTGGAGACCTGAGGAGAAAAGCTCCAGGAATACAACACAATTTAGCATAAGGATTACAATACAGTGAAATGTAAGAAATTAACAATGTACATATAGAAGAAAATAAAATGAGGTACATAATATTAAGGCCACATATAGTATACAGCAGAGGTACAAATTAATCCATGAGTATACAAAATAAACTTTAACATCTTAATTCAATTATTATGCTAAAAACTCAAAATTTACTATTTGATGAAGCAGGGGTGGTTAGAGGGTATTCTTTACATGTAATAATAAATTCCTGTGTTAGACTTTTGACAGGATAAAAGAGAAAGTTAGAGAAATTAAGGAGAGAGGAAGAAGTGATTGAAGACAGGAAGTCATGGAGGATTATGGCAAGAGCTGGTTCTCTAGTTCAGGAGGTAGTTTTTGACTTCAGTTTTGAAGGTGGTACTAGTAATGTTGCATATGTTAGGGGGTAGCCTATTCCAGGCTTGGGAGACAGGATCTCTATAAAGGACTTTGCCAACATTTTTGTGAGGTTTATAAATATCCAGAAGGTTCTGGTCTGAGCTATGAATTGGGCAAATTGCAGTATAATGGGATACTAATGAAGAGAGTGAGGGGCAGGCCATGTATTTATTTAGTAGGGAGTGTGTGAGCTGCAGCTGGGAAAAAAGCAGGAGCTGGGGGAATTCAAGCCATTGGAGTTGATTCATGGCAAGGCAATCATGTGATTTGTATGGTAGGTTACTGGCGAATCTGGCCATGTTGTTATAGGCTTGCTCGAGTTTGGATAATAGTGATGTCTGGACATGGGTAAGGATAGGACAGGGATGGAGAAGGCAAGGAAGAAGAAAGGCTTGAGCAAGAGAGGGTTTGGAATTGGAAGCTAGAAACATTTTGTTTCTATAGAGAAGAGATATTTTTTTTGTTTTCTTTTTGATACATTATTGTATATGGATGTCAAATTTTAGCTGGTCGTCAATTATAGTTCCAAGTAGTTTGGTGTGAGGATCTGCTTTGATGGGGGTTTTATTGAGAGAAAGAATGGTAAATGAGGATTTGTGGTGGGAGAGGAATTTGGGAAGGAAAAGTAGGAGCTTAGTCTTTTTGGGGTTAAGTATAAGTTGGTGTTCAGTTAGCCATTTTTCAACAAATGAGAACATATTTTGAGTGATGGAATGAAGGTTAGAGATGTTATCAGAAACATAGATGACAGTAGAGTTGTCAGTGTATTGTATAAGGGAAGAAGAGGTGCAGGAGGAGTGTACCTCATTAGTGAAGATGTTGAAAAGGAGGGGGTCAAGGATTGAGCCCTGAGGGACACCAATTTGGATAGGTAGGAAGGGAAAACAGGTTGATTGCCATTTAGCAGACTGAAGTCTGTTTGACAGCTAGAGAACCAGTGAATAGTAGGGGGGGATGAGTTCAGTTAGTTTGGTAATAAGCTTAGAATGAGAGACAGTATTGAAAGCTTTGGAAAGGTCAAGAAAGAAACAGGATACTAGATGTTTTTTTGTCCATGGCTTCGGCAACAGTATGAGTGAAGAAAAGAAGGGCAGTGGAGGTACAATGATTAGGTCTGAACCCATGTTGTATAGGGATTTATAGATTGCCATCCAATTAGGTATTTAAGAAGCTGGTTGTGTATACATTTTTCAATGATTTTGGAGAGTGTACTGAGAATTGAAATGGGTCTGTAGTTGGAAGGATCTGTGGAGTTACCTCCTTTGTGTAGTTGCATGGTGTAGGAAGATTTCCAGGTATCAGGGACAGTGGATTCCTGGATGGATCAGTTAACTAAGATAGAGACAGGATAGGCTATGGAATGATTTGCAAGTTTAAGGAACAGGGGAGGGAGGTTGTCAGTAGAAGGGAGAGCAAGATTTTAGTTTTATTAGTAGGGATTTTATGTAAGTAGTGGAAACAAGTTTAAGAGAGAAAGGGGTGTTTGTTTTTTGTTTGGTGTGAGAGAGATTGTCAGATGGCTAATTTTGGGTAAGTTTTTGAATAGATTCAATGAAATGGGTATTGAGTAGGGTGGCAGTTTTTTGGGGAGTATTGTTTGGATAGGGGTTGGGGGTGGTAGGATTGCCTGGGTACAGTATTTTGTTAATGGGGTGCCAGAACTTTTTAGGGTTAGAGTTCTGGGTGAATTGGGCATTATAGTAGAAGTTTTTCTTGTCCTCATTAATTTGTTTTTTTAGAAAGGTTTTGGAGTTCTTTATATTTTTGGTAAAGTCTTGTGGATTTAGTTTGTACACATTGTTTCCAATACTTGTCCCTTTTTTCATGAGAGAAAGGGTATCTTTAAAGAACCAAGGAGAGTAAGTTGTTTTAACCCTATTTTTTCTTAAAGGGACAGGGGAGTCAAGGATATCCAGAAAGGTGTGATTGAAATGTAGGACTGTGTCATTGAGAGGAAGGTACCTAAGAAGAGACCAGTTAATAGAAACTAGCCTATCATTAAAGCTATTGGCATTAAAGGAAGAGAGGTTTGACCATTTTTTGTAGTGGTGGGACTTTGGTATTTGGAGGGAGTGTCTTAGAACTGTGGTAGGAAGGTGGTCACTTAGGGAGTCAGGTATTGTTCTGGGGTTATGGTACAGGGATGGATCAGAAGTAAGAATCCAGTGTAAGGTGGAACTGTTTGCATTATTGTTGTATCAAGTAGGGGTAGTAATAATTTGATGGAAGCCATGGAGGTTAATGTGTGTGTATGAGGAGGGAGTGGATAGCTTTTGCCAATCAATATTTACCAAGGAGAATGGCCTCATAGGTGATGTTTTGAGAGATCCAAAATAGGACACATTCTAGGATGGGGGGTGTTGTTGCCAGGTGGTATGTATATAGCTGCAATGGCAAATTTCTTTGAGGGATTGAGGTGACAGTTAAGAATTAGTAGTTCAGTTGGGTGAAATTCAGGCTAAGGTATGGGCAAGGAGGAGAGGGTCAGGTGTTGGACTACATAATTGCACCACTACCACCTTTTTTGTTACCTCTGTCAAGATCGTATATGTTATAGTGAGGAGGCATTTCAGTATTAGAGATGTGTGGTTTTAACCAGGTTTTAGATAGTGTTAGGATATGAGGGGCGTACTGGGTGATCCAGGAGTGCAGCTCAGTAACTTTCTTAAGCAGGCTCTGAATGTTAATGGCATAGATAGAGAGATGTTTAGTTGGATAGGTATTAGTTGTGGATGGTGGGGAGGAGCCTGGGTTGGGGTAAATGTCTCCATCTAATAGTAGGGGTTTAGAGGGTAGGGTTGGTTTTATATTATAGACATAGGAGCTATAGGGGTTGTGTTTTTGCTTATGGGAGTTTGTTGAGAGGGGTCAGTATTTTTAATTTGTATAGCTGAGTAGAGGAAGAATTGAGAACAGAGGTTGAGATTAGGAAGGGCAGGGAATGTGCCTTGTAGTGAAAAGGAATGCTTTGTAAAGGGGTTTCATGAAATTGATTAAGGTTTGTATGATAAGAAGTAAGGAATAAGAAGTACAGTAACAGAATGGCTATGAGGTAGAGGAAAGGTGTACTTTGTTTGTGGGACATGGGTGCTGGACAGTATGCAGTATGTAGTGGTGAGGGTTGAGATGTTTGTGGGAGTGGTGATCCAGAGAGAGGGGGTAGAGGAAAGAAAGAAAGTTGGGGGAGATGGTGATTAAGAATATCTGAATGAGAGGTTTGGGACAGTAACTATGCTACAGATTGATTGGAATAAGTGGGGGGAGTGATATAATGTGAGGTAGGATTGGTGAGAGGTGGATGGAGAGGGGTTGGATTGGATAATTAGGAGATGTGGGAGGGGCTGGAAGCAAGGAGTGTAAGGTATAAATGTTATGATATGGGGTGGGTGGGAATGGGAGTAGGGTAGTGGAGTGGAGTGAGCCCACGTGTAGTGAGGGCGAACAGAGTGGGTTGGACCCAAGATCATGAAAAACCTCCAAAAAGAAACAATCTATATGTTCATAGGTTCATAGGTTGTTACTAGGTTATCGGGCCTAGGGCCTGTACAAGCCTAGCCATAACAATTCCCTAGCTATTTCTTCCCACAATATTTACTTCCCTGGACCCCTGTCTAGCAGGGCGACTGATGTGATCCCTGGAGTGAATTTCCTATCTCCCATCCAATCACCAAGTTTCCTTTTGAAGAGGGCCAAAGAGGCGCTCTGCTTGACATGTATGAGCAGTCTATTCCAGAGTCTGGGTAGTCTCTGGGTCAGCAACCTATGAGAAAAGTAAGTAGAGCTTTACTAGTACAGAGGACAAGCAGGTTACCAGTTTATAAGGGTTATATTTCAAGACAGAAAGCAAGAAAAACACAGTGGGGCAGTAACATATCTGGCCATTGGGATTCAGCAGTTAGATGAAGACATATGATCAATAATGATACTGGGAAAGAGAGAAGTATGGCTTGGTAGTGTGTGAGTTGCCAAATACAAATAAGTTCATGCAGTATAGTGGGGAGGATGGTAAACATACATAGACACTAGTCCATTTGCTCTTTGTTTAGTAAGTAGGGACCGCTGGCTCTTAGTAGGGTGGAGGAGTGCAAGTCATGACTTTGTTTGGATGTATAGTATATATTTATACACAATGGCAGGAAATTCATCCCATTAGTAATGGAGAAATTCCTGGAGGTAATATTTTAATCTGGTAATAGATTGGTGCTTGGAGAGGAACTTTGAACATTAGGAAGGAAATGTTAAGGTTAGTGAGGTGGTTTTCAGATGGCAAGAAGAGGTGGGATGGGTGGGCATCTGGAGATGGAGGCACCCAAAAGAAAGAAAATTCAACTTTCTAGAAACTAGGAGAAACAGGCTAACAGACTTGACAGATTTTTGATGAGGGGAGTTGGACTGATAAAGGTCAAGGAGTTCTGGATAGAAGAGGTTTCTCAGATTATACATATGTTACCATTTTGCTATGTATAACCAAGCAATAAACAGGTCAAAAGAGGTGGAAATGGAAGCCTTGGCAATGGGACACAGATCAAAGGAAATTGCAAGTGACACAATTAGTGGAAGTGATAATGACAAGTAATTCCTGAAAAGAGTAAAATAGTTTCCTATTTTGAACATAGTGTGATGCTATTAAGAGTGCCCTTAACTGGCATTTTATGAACAAAGAAGGTCACTGGGTAAGAAGGAATTTTAAGTAATTAATGCCACAGCATGAAATTACAAGTGAGGAATGAAGCAGGTAATCAGGGAGGATTGGATACAGACATGAGTATGAAAATTACACAGTTAAAAAATTTTATAGAGGAAAGTGCCACTTCCTTAGTGGAGAGGGAACTTATCACTGAATATGTTTTTTGGTGATGTAGAGGTGACAAGTTGGGAAGTGGGTAGCTGCTAAGGTCAAAGAATGGGAGAATTTTTCACTTATTCTTTCACTAATCAATAAAGATAGTGAGCAATTTTTAGATAATATAGGGATTAGGTTAGATTAGTTAAGTCTTTTGGAGCTTTTTAGTGATTTATATTCTACAAGGCTTACAGGTATGAATGAAGCAAATGTTGACACAAACAACTTTATTGTTTAGTATCAAAACTGAGGGAGGAAAAAAGTGGGCATATTGACCAAAATGTAAGTGCCTTAGAGGTTGTTGATGCAATTCAGAGTCTAAAGTCATGTAAATCACCTGGGAGGATGGTTCACCCAGTTCTTTTTCTAAGGCCCTGATAATAATACTTCCAAAGGGTGTTCAGGATAGGCAATTTCCAGACAATTACAGGCTTATCTCATTAATAAATATTGATGCTAAGATTCTGGCAAATGTCTTAGCCAAATAGATACATATATTTTTACTAGGCTTATTAAAAGCAGCCCAAAGGAGCTTTGTTAAAGGTTGGATAGCACAAAGTAAATGGATGTTGAGAGTTTAGTTTTTAATGGAAAAGCAGGGCTGGAACATAGCAGGGGTAAATGTATTATATCAAAAAGCATCTGATTTGGTAGTGTGGCTCTTTTGTTTAACATGTTGAGGGAAATAGGGTTTGACCCCAAGTTTCAGAGCTAGATCTATGCCTTGTATAATGGAGTTCAAGCCTATACAGTGATTAATAATGGTTTGACAGAAGAGGTGCATATTAACAGGGGGACATGACAGGCTGCCTCCTGTCATCTTCTATCTCTATTTTGTTGACTTAGGTTGTTGTATCTTTCGGCTTTTCCTGGTTAGGGGTCGTCATAGCAGAACTCCGGTCCACTAATGATTGGCAGTAGATTTTTACATACTGAGTTGCCAGCCCTAACGTACATCCTTCAATGAAGGTATGCCCATTCACGCATGTCTCCACACAGAAGATGATTTAGCGGAGAATCGAACAGGACAACATCTTACTGTGAGGCGACAACGCTACCGCAGCACCACCACACATTCCTGGAGAATATAAATATTTTATATGTTTGCAGATGACTGCATGCTAGCCACAGACAGGTTAGAATTAGATTTGCCAGAAATGATTCACTGTTGAATGTAATTGGGCTAAAACCTCTCAATTTAGGGTGGGTATTGTAAAAAAAATCTTAAAGCAGTGGATTCCTAGAAGCTCAGTAGTGAAGTATCTTGGATTGAAAGTGGTAGTAAGCGAGAGAGAAAGCAGTGATAAAAGAAGATTATTCTGAGCTTTCTACTCCAGTTTCTGTGTTATTGAGTTGGTGGCTCACTAGAGTTTATTCTTTAATGGGTAAGATTAATTTAATCCAAATGATGATCCTCCCTTCCCAGAGTGATGTATATTTGTAGACATCTGCCTTTAGCTAGACTATACAGGCTTTGAATGAGGAAAATCCAAATGCGTGATAAATTTGTACAACAGGAAAAGGTAAGTTTGACACACAAAAGTTATACCTAGTGAGAAAGTGTGGAGACTGGAGAATATCTGACTTTGAACTGCATGCACTAGCTGCAGTAGTTTCTGCATTGTTGTCCTCAGATTTATCTCCTTTTCATTGAGATATAGAGAAAGGGGTTAATACAATTCTGAGGTCAGATTTTACTGTTTTTAAGGTAATGAGAGGTAATATGGGAATCTTCTCTGGTTTATTACATATGGGCCTTTGGAATAATCCAATTTTTTTTTATAATTCAGGGAAAGTCTTTTTACTGGAGGCAGTGGCAAGCTAAAGGGATCAATCAAGTGGCAGATCTTTGTGCAATGAGGAACAGTGGAAGCTGAAGTTTTTTTTTTTTTTTTAAATTGGACAATTTGTTACCAGTTAAATTTTTTCACAGAGGGTATGGTTACATTTTCAACAACTTAACCAGGTTGTAAGATAATATAGTAAGTGAATAGGTATGAGAGATGTATTAGAAGTGATGGATTATCATGAAAAGGGGCAATTAGCAGGGGTATGAGTGGGTGGGAAATTTTCTTGTGGTAGATTATATAAAATGATAAGCATACGCATGGAGGTAAAATAGAGAGCCTATGGTAGAAATGGCTGCAGAGAGAAAATGTCTTATTCCCAGATATTTGGCCATGTGTCTAACATGGATAAAAAATTTAGGGAATCACCAGTGGTCAGGTGCCACTATATGTGTTGGATTTATAGAGGGTTTCAGCCTCCCCCTAGATTTTCAATATGTTTAGTAGGAGTGTGGGTAAATATTGGAAATATGGGGAGGCTAGTGTTGGTTATATATATATATGTTTTGGGATTGTGGTAGTGTTAGGCACTATTAGGAAGGCTACATTAAGGAATAGGAAAATATTTTTGAGAAAAAAGTTATGCTTAGGTTGGAGTTTTGTTTTTTAAGAGTAGCTGAGTAAGAACAAGAATGGGCTGAATCAGAAAAACTTACAATTTTATTTCTGGGAGGTTGGATAACAAGTAGTATATCCAGAGCTGGGAAGCTGGATCTTGCACAGTAAAAAGATGATATCAGGGTTCATAGGTAGGTAATAGGCTATCTGCCTGAAGGCATTTATAAGCCTAACTGGAATGTGTTGGCTCTTGCTGCCCCCTTAGATTACTTCCCTGTGCCTCTGTCCAGCAGAGCCATTGAAGTGATCCCTGGGGTAAACGTTCTGTTTCCCATCCACTCATCAAGGTTTCTCTTGAAGAGGGTTAGCGAGGAGCTCTGCCTAATGTAGATTGGAATCTTGTTCCAGAGCATGGGAAGTCTCTGGGACAGGAATCTATCCCTCCAGATCATCCTATTTATTGTTGTGGTGAGGTTTAGATCCCTAGAGCATGTGGCTCGAGGGGATATGGTTTTCTTTAGGTGCAGTATGTCCATCAATTCTGGGTTGGACATGGCCTTGTATGTCTGGCAGAGATCACCTCTGAGTAGGCGGTATGCAACCGAGTACAGCTGGAGTTTCTTCAGTCGAGTTGCATAGGGCATCTGTTTGAGGCCAGTGATCCTCTTGGTGAGGTACTTCTGTGGTCATTCCAGCTGTTGCAGGTGTCTTGTAAGGTACATCCCCAGTGGGGCATTGTACTCTATAATGGGTCTGATGAGTGATGCATAGAGGGGCACAATGACCTCTTTTGATCTGGATGCAAACCCTTTTGTGATTAGGTGGGCCACATAGAAGGATTTTCTAACCACTTTGGCAATGTGATTATCAAAGGAGAGGTTGCTATCTACTTGGGTCACCATATCCCTTATTATGTCTTCCGCATTTAGGGGGCTACCACCTATGTGGTAATTTGTGGGTACTTTGTTTTTTCCAAAGGGGATGACTATGCACTTTTTGGCATTTAGCTTGAGGCCATGGTTTTGACACTAGGTATCTGTCTCAGTTAGACCTTTTAGGAAGATGTCTGTGTCAGTCAGAGAGTCCATTTTAGCCCCTAGTTTGCAGTCATCTGTGAACTTGGTCAGCCATAGTCCTCCTGTGCTTGCCTGTACCTCTGAGAAGTATATGCCAAACAGGAGGGGTCCTAGGACTGAGCCTTGGGGAATGCCACTTGTAACTGGTCTAGAGTCAGACCTAGCTCCCACAACTCTTACCATGTGGGTTCTGTCTGTGAGCCAGTTGGCAACCCATCTCATGATGTAGGAGTTTATGTTCAGGCTGGTGAGCTTGTCTACAATACCTGAATGGGGAATAGTGTCGAAGGCATTTGCAAGGTCTATGTAGGCTGTGGTGACCACCTTTCCCTCGTCTATAGCCTTGGTAACTGTCTCAAAGAAGTCCACCAGGTTTAGGAGGCATGATCTGCCCTTGACAAAGCTGAACTGGGTAGGATCCAGTGTTTGGAGGTTCCCAGTGTCTCTGTTAATGAGATCCATGATGATACGCTCCATAGCCTTGCAGACCAAGCTAGTCAGGCTTATAGGGAAATAGTTCCCAGGGTCTGTTGTGGCTCTACCTTTGTGGAGCAGAATAAACATTGCTGTGCACCACTCTATGGGCACTTTACCTGTGGAGAGGCTGAGTTTGAACAGTGTGTTTATGTGAGGGGTTAGTTCCTCTTTGAGCTCATGTAGGACGCAGCCTGGGACACCATCTGGTTCCATTGATGCTGTGTTTTTGGCTTTGGAGAGGGCTGTTTTAGCTTGAGTATCTGTGATTTCAGGGGCACTACATTCGTCTGGTATGGTTATGGGCCCTTTTGGGGGTGAGGGGTGGGGAAGTTTGCACTGAACCTGTCTGCCAGGATGTTGACAATATCAGTCGGTTCAGTGTATTTTGTGCCATTCTGCACTAACTCTGAGCAGGTCTGGGAATTGCCACTTAGATTCCTGACATAGTTAAAGAATGCCTTGTGGTTATCTTTAGAGTCCTTGGCAATTTTTTCTTTTGAAGCTAGCCTTGGATGGTTTTATAAGGGATTGTAGTTTCTTGCTGATACTGATTAGGGATGTCTTCCCTTCTTGGGATTTTACTCTTTTCTGTACTAGTTTCCTCCTTCTATTGTATAGCTTGTTTATGGCTGTGGTCCACCAGATTGGTTTCCTTTTCTTGGAGGAGTGAGTCTTGGTTTTGCTTGGGATAGCACAATCCATGCATTCTTGTAGGTGCCCGTAGAGTGCATTAGTAAACTTTCCACCTGGGTCTTAAGTAACGTGAAGTTTGCTTTTGAGAAATGTTTCATGGTGGTTTCTTTGACTGGGGGTGGGGATGGAATGTGGATATCCAGAGTGATTAGTTTATGGTCAGATCTAACCAGTGAGGGGTTGACCTCCAGTGTGAAACACCAGTCATCCATGTTGGTGATGACCAGGTCCAATATGTTGTCACCTCTGGTGGGGGTGTTGCCCAGTTGATCCAGGATGTTTGAGTTTTTAAATTCTAGGAAATGTTGGGCAAGGGAGTTAGTACTTGA
The DNA here is from genome assembly GCF_019279795.1 of Protopterus annectens. NCBI lineage: Eukaryota > Metazoa > Chordata > Ceratodontiformes > Protopteridae > Protopterus > Protopterus annectens. The sequence continues at coordinate 1,114,484,733 of NC_056745.1, read as the reverse complement.
GTAGTTCTCCCAGTTATTGTTTGAGCAATTGAAATCACCCAATATCAGGGTGTTTGGTAGGACCTTTATGTTTCCCAGTGTTTCCAGAAATGCAAATGGGGGTCCTGGGACATGGTGGGTGATCTGTAGCAAGCTACAGGGTAAATGACATGAAGGATTATCACTGTTTGTTGTGGGCTTAGGAAGATAGTTAAAATAAATTCTAGCTTTATTCCACAACTGTTTATCAATCACCTAATTGGGTATAGTGAAAGTGTATTAAACCTTATTAACTCCCTCTTTGGATGGCCCTTTAGACAACTATAGATTGATGGGGAGGTGGCTGATGTTATGATATTCTGATTTTATTTAATGTGACTGTAAAGATGATCTTCTGGCTCATTTTAGTGGTTTGCTGTTTTACTCATTAAATAGTGGATGCTGTTTTGCTTTGTATTTTGTACACATTATTAATATTATTTATCCTGTGAGTGTTAAATGACTGACGAGCTTTAGCTAGAACTTGGCAGTGATTACATGTCTTAGGATAGAGTCTAATATGTCTGCAGATGTTGTTGGCAGACATTTGTAAATATATATATATTTTTTTCCCTGAGAGACTAATACCAGCAGAGGTAGCCCATAATTGGGTTGTGAAGAAAGCACCTTTTTGCCATTGGCTATCAGTCCTTCAGGGGGGAGAAAGTGGGAAATGTCAGTTGTCCAGAAGAGTTGATTTTTACTTTGGTTACTTATACATTGTGATAAGTTATGTTGATCTAATGAAATTCCTGTGTAACAGATCAGTTTGGTGTTGTCAAGAGGGTTTAGGTTACTGAGAGAAATGTGTCAGTTTTTAGGTACTTTGGTAAGCCTGGGTTTGCCACCAAGTGGTATACACGTTGGTCTTTTTGGTGTTTATGAGTATTTGTTTTTTCTTCTATGCTAGGCAGTTGGAAGGTTTGGAACATAATTAAAGAGTAAGAGAGATGAGACACAGGGTCCACCATACCACTGGAATAAATGAATTGAACTGATAAAAAGGGAAAAAAAGCAGGTCCATTGCATAGTATTTGTTATGGACAATCCATGAGTGGCACAGACATCTAAAGATAAAACACCATTCTGAATTTCTTTTAACAGCTTGAGGTTTCTCCATCACAATACATGTGTCAGATGGCCAGTAAGCTTATAGTCCAGGTTGTCCAACATCGAGGAAAATATACTGAGACTGAAATATTATTTTGATAAATATCTGATGCTATGAGTTCACACGCAATTATTCTTAGTAATTATAATTATTGTTCCATGAGTAAAACTTCACCTCCTGTGACTCTGGCTTAAATTTG